>NW_020654422.1:1112628-1114201 GCF_003589595.1 Hyposmocoma kahamanoa
TAGAGCTCTTAGTGTGTCTGTAACCCTTCGACAAACGTCAGACACCTGGGAATCCCACGTAAGGCCTGTGTCAATAATAAGCCCCAGGTTCTTTACCTGATTTGACAGAGGAATCACTACGTTCTCAAACATTTTTGGTGGCACGCACGACATATCACAATACGAAAAAAGGTGTGAGCTTCCAAGGATGATGGCTTGACACTTGGAAGGGTTGACATTGATACCAAACCTTTGGGACCAAACCGAAAGATGACCTTCAGGTCATCATTAATTTATACAATTGCATCACTGATGCCACCGACATCAACCTCGATATAAAGTTGTAAGTCGTCGGCATACAGGTGGTAAGAACATTTGATGCTGGATGTAATCAGATTTACGAAAATAGAAAACAAGAGAGGAGAGAGAATTCCGCCCTGAGGTACCCCGGAAGTGAGTTACACCATTCTGAGAACGAGCGATCAATACGAATCGCTTGTTGGCGATCTCGGAGATAAGAAGAGAACCATTGAGCTGTCGTTGAAGAGATGTTTAGGTGGTCTAAGGTAGCAAAGAGAAGGTCCATGATCCACGACGTCGAATGCATTGGAGAAGTCAATTAGGACCAGCACAGTAAGTAGAGTATAGTCCGTCCCCTCCTTACATCCTCAACAATCTTTAGCATGGCAGTAGAAGTACTATGACCTGGTCGAAAACCTGATTGAAATGGAGAAAGGATATTGTTTGAGTAAACACAAACAGACAATGTTTGTGAACGACAGCCTCTAAGACTTTAGAAAGAAAAGGAAGAATTGAGATGGGACGGTAATGCTTGAGTAGACTGGGGTTAGTAACTTTTGGAAGAGGGATTACATGAGCATTTCACCACAGAGAAGGAAAAGCCCCAGTCATCATCAAGAAAGTAACTACGTGCGTGATAATAGGGAGTATACATTCTGAAATACACATTACCATAATTGTACTTACGTCATCGTGCCCAACAGCATTAGATTTGGTTGACAAAACCACTTTCCTGACCTCATCTTCAGTTACTGAGGTGAAAATAAAAACAGAATTTGAAATTTTTGGCAGTGCTCTAATAAATGCAATACTTTGTTGTTTGGTGTTGGTGTCTAAAGTTGCAGTGTTGGCAAAGTGAGTATTCAGCTCATTTAAGGAGAAGGAAGAAGTTATACTGTGCGAACTTTGCGGATTACCTACACCAATGGATTTTAGGAATTTCCAGGTGTTAACGGGGGCGCAGTTCGCTGCTCGCCTGATCCCCTAGTGAGATCAGCGGGCTCTGGACAGGGACTCCGGAGCCTGCATTGCACGGCCTCACTCGTCTGGGGGGCGGGTCGGAGGACAACCGACTCGTCCCTCCGTTGGCGCGGGAGCCCTGGCGCAAGCTAGGGCGGCCGGGCGGCGTCGTGGTGAATGAGGGAGAGTCCCCACATAACCCCTGAGTCTCCCTGGGCTCAGGGGTATCCATAAAGATATCCCCCCGTCAAAAAAAAAAAAAAATATCTTAGATATCTTACAGTATATATTTAGATGTGGGTGTGCTGCTTGGGTATAGTCCGCCACGTCAGCC
>NW_020654422.1:1114211-1261916 GCF_003589595.1 Hyposmocoma kahamanoa
CAAAAGTTGTGGCAACTTACCGATCCAGAACAGAAAGCAAGCACAGAACACAAAAGAAGTAGTAAGAAGCCACATAAGGCATGGTGACAACAGCATGGAACGACAAATGTCCAGCATCCAGGCTGTCAGAATAGCTGATGAGAAGAAGATGCATCAATGACAGCCCTCCCAGGACGCCGTGACAGGCTGGCGCACATGACCGCCAAGCCTTTTGGGCTGTTAAAGCGACGTCCAGAGGGGTTAGATCGCCTAATCTGAAATGACGAATAATTTTTTTTAGTATGCTTCAATTGACGTCAAATCTGGTTTAAGAGTTTGTATTTACACGGGGTGACCAATTATTTTTGAGCTTAGAATGGTGGTATTGACTTTTTATGTCACTATTAGTTCTTGAAGATTCCGTGACATGGTGAGGGTTTTGATTTAAATTGCCAGTTTCTGGAGACAAACAGGTAGTTTTTAAAATAATATGTAATTTTAAGATCGTTTTGTTATTTACTTAACAATTATCGCTAGTTGTGATTAGGCTCGTTGCGTCAGGAAAAATGTTGTTGAAATGTTGTTGGAATGTTGACAATGATAACAACTTCAAAGATCTCGATGAAGGATGGAAGGAAGGATGATGGAGGTCTAGAGGACGGATGATTATGAATGAATGCATCGGCAGCAAAACGAGGTAGGCAGATAATAATATGTTTCCTTAAAGTGTTACCCGTTGCTTGCCAGTCAACTGTTTACAGTTCTATGGCAATGGTTTTTTAAGCCATACCGTGGTAAGAAACCTGTTTTGGGACACTAACATAATAGATTTAAAAGACACATATGTGGCACCAATCCTACCATATGACTGATGCCCAATGTAACAATATACTATTTAATATGAAATGGCACCTATGATGAAATACACTTTTTTTAAAACACTTATCATGAAAATAACCATCTATGACATATAAATGTCTGTAAAATGACGGCATGGATTAATTTATTTTTCCCCAGTTGGCGCTATATATATCATATTATGTTATATGTATAATAGTATAATTTTATACACATTTACAAATTTTAATGTTTTCATTTGTCGTATATTTTTGGAAAAGTTTTAGGGGTGTGAATGATAAAGTAGTATAAATTCACTCTATTTTTTAATTTAGGCTGTCAGTTTTCCAAGGATGGTACTATTCGTATTTCTTCGCTTTTTTGAGTACAAAATGTGAACAGAATGAGTTTTCATACAGTTCACATTTTCTATATGTTTAGATTAAGGAAAAATGTAATATTGTTTACCTTAAATATTTATCCCCATCTCTAGACTGCTGAGATTCTAATATCCGGTCTCTGGAGACAGCTCTAAAAGTCCCTCCTCCTTGCAAGTATATCTTTTCCGTTCTTCTGGTCCCAAATGGGTTCAACCTCTCATCATTCGGCGATGTCAATGGAGATGGAGAGGAGAAAGGATTGTCAATATACTGATCATTGTATGGCATGCTGGTTTCTAATGTTTCTAGCATTGCTGTCAAATCTGTTGGGCGAGCTGTGAATAAACAGTAATGCGGATTTAGTTCAATGAATTCTGTAAACTCAGGTAGAATAAAGTAGTTTTAATTATCTGCAGTTTTAAATAACTAGCTCTTCCACCAATACTAGCACGAACATACTTTACACACAGGCAATAAGGCCAATGTATACAAGGCTAATGAAAGTTACTCAGTTTTTACTCTGTGTGATCGTTCCTAAAATCATAAAAAGGTTTTTTTTATTATACCAAGTGACGGGACAAACAAGCCGTGCGCCTGGTGGTAAGCGACACGCCTCCATAATAGTTGCAATGCTACTCAAAGCTTTAAATCGCAAAGCTCTGAAGGACATTGGCACTACGTATGTCACCCTGAGACAAATTGACAAGTACCATGTGTCTATAATGTCACCAACACTTACCTTTTAAAATCGTAATGCAGTAATGCTCACATTACTGCTTGATGGCAGAAATAGGTAAGGTGGCAGTACTTCCCTAGACGAACTCTTTCACAAGGAGCTTTACTGCTATTTTGAAGTTTTTATTGAATGTCACGTTTTACTATCATGATATACAATTATTTTTTGTCAAATTATATCACTAGTTTATTATAATTATTAATACAAACATCGAACACTGGAGCTCTACTGCTACCAAAAGTTTCATACTATAATAAAAAGTTCTCTACCTTACTCATTCAAGAGGCTCAAGCTACCCAAGTAACCATCATAGTAATACAACCAGTAAAAATTGTAGAAAAACCCATTGACTTACAAATAAATGGACGACGGGTCTAATACAAAAACCACGAAAAAAATGTCCCAAGTCAACCTATTCGAAATTTAAATTGTAATGTCATCGCAGTATCGCGCTGTCAGTCGAACAAAGGAAGACTAAAGCGGAGTTTGGCGCTCTGTATACGATTTTAGCGCCTTACAAGTGCGGACACTTTTTAGCGCGGACCCGACGTCCATATAATTGTAAGTCAATGGAAAAACCGATTAAAAGTGCATAGGGTTATGAAATTAATCAAGACAAAGCAGACAGATTTTTTGTAGTGAGAATGTGTTCCTAATACTTGGTTTTATATTTCTGTTTGTAAATTTTACTATAGGTGGTATTCGAAACTACCCCTAAAAGCTGCAGTTCTATAGTGTGATGCCAAAAGTACACATGATCTCATGTGTACAGATGTCTCCTAGTAAGATAAGGAAAAACTGTTAAATATCACGAGTTAATATCATGAAATTTCCCTTATACTATTTTTAACATGTGGTATCTTGCATAGATAGCATCTGTTACCAAATGCGTCCCATGTTTATATTGTGTGATTGGTAAAATTATATTATCATGTAATAAAGTACCTTACAGGACAATAAATGGGAACAGTAAATCAGTTTCATTACAATAATTCATTGACATATTTAGGTTGTATTTGTGAATCACTACAATCATTTGATTTTGGAAATTAATCTAATATCCTGCAACAAGGTATCCTTGACTATAATATTATACATAGATAAAAATAAAAAGTACCTGGTTTTGTACTACTCTTGCTCTTAGTTCCAGTCTTAAACACCTTAGGGCTAACATCTCTCCCATTAGCATTGCTATCTTGTCTCTCATCACGTGCTCTTCGTCTGGTCTTCCTGGGTTTATGACGGAGCTCCTTAGCTGTACCATTGTTGTTTTCCAGATCATTCTCCTCAATTTCTAACTCACCGCTTAGTGTTACTACTTCTTCTTTGTTGTATTCTTTTAGGTAATCATCAACCTGGAATGTGAAAAAATAGTAATACATTTTATTAACAAATTAAGAGCATGTTAAACAAGACTACAAAGCATACTAACTACTACTTCTATCCCTAGTTTTTTATTTTGGTGGCCTCAGTAGACTTCTAATTAGCAGTGATGTAGTGATGAACGGCTAAACAGGCCCTGTATAAGCCATGCTTATAATAATAATGTCTTTTTCATCATTGGAAAAAGAAAATAAAAACAGTATGTATGCATACAATGTTTTTAATACATAACGATTTGTAGGTTTGATTTCTATACCCACAATATTTCAGGTATAATCCATTGATTCGGTTAATAATTTGTATTTAGAATATAATATAAAAAAAAACTCAAATTCAGATGGATCTATGACTCAGTTTGCCTTTGCCCATATTCTGCCATAGCCCGTAATAAGAAATACGCATCCCAGTACTGCTTGTCCAATAGATATTGTGAGCATTTTCATTTGAATGTTGATAACAATTGATAAATGCCTCTCTTACAAGAGGGGACAGCACATTTTCTAGAAATGCATTGGTCTTAGACTTCTAGACTTCCTCCTTTTGACTTCATGATGGACACCTTCCCTCATACAGGCTCTATCATCTAATAAAAAGATGGAATTTGATGGAATGTGGCCATTATGTGCCACATATTATATATACACATATTATAGCCATAAGAAGCCAATTTCAATTAGGGGATGTTTGGCAGGTTGGGGAGTTAAATATTGTGTTAGGTGACCCATTGGCGAAGAGCGCCAAAACACTGTACCGTACGTGAGGCACTGCCTCTCACTATGAGGCGACATGATAAAGTATTAGTAAATAATCCACAGGGATTGCCACCACAAGGCCGACATTGACACCCAAGTGTTACTTTTTTTTACGTTCTTACTGTGTTATTAAACAAAACAAAATCTATTTTAAAATAAATTGAATAGTAAAATTAACCCGTTATACATCCACATACAATTGTTAGAGGTGAACAATTTCCCTAACAATTTTGATACCACATATGTTGAACGCGCAATTGTGTATTCTTCTACCATTTAAACTAATTTAAAAAAATATATAAATACTACAAAAATTGTAATGGCACAGGACTGTAAAAGTTGGCACAATAAAGAAGATGTCTATATCCAGCAGCGGGTTTAATGTTGGCTGACCATAATGACGATGATAATCATTACAGTCACACGTACATCAATAGGACAGATGAGCGGTTGATAATAAGGTCACTAAATTACTTTTGGACAGTGGGACTATATTAAATATTCAGTGTTTTCAGCAAAACATTGTGTTGGTTTGGCAACCTTACCTTCTCCAGTGCACTTAGACTGGACCCAGGAATTTCAAAATCATGCAGATCTCTGTCTCTATGCCTAGAAGAATGCCGTTTCTTTTTCCTATAAGATGGACTCCGTTTCTCCTTATGACCACTTGAAGGTCGTGACAATGTTTTCATCAATTTCTCATCCAAATGGTTTGGATCGTGTGAATAGAAAACAAACGAAGGATTCTTATCCGATTTCTTTATTTCCTTCTCCACGAAACCTATTATACCTTGCTTTATTTGTTCGTGAATTGGAAGTTCCGTGTCTAAGGACTCGTGTTCGGAATTTATCCAATTGTCTCTTATTTTAGACTTATCCGAGGCTTGGTCTTCATTTTTGGGAGCTACTTCTGTAATCTCCTTATCGGCGGTATGTCCGTTAGACAGTTTTCTAGACCCAGAGCGGCTCCGGGAACGTGACTTATTTCTACTATTTTTGTGCTTCGGAGATGGTGACCGCGCTGTTGTGTGTACTTCAGCTATCTCCTCTATCGCATCCACGCTTTTCCCCGGCTTCATCATTTGAGAAAATCAGTAATTTACTTAAAATAACGCTAAAGTTAGCAGCAGCACTTGAGTTTACTTGACAGAACACTACACTTTGACTTGAAAATTCTACATGGCCGTGAACTATACAAAAAACAAAATATTTAACCACAATGTCTTTATCACACGTTGAATAGGTTCTAAAGAGTTTTTAATTCATTTTCTAAATTCTAAAACAAAGACCTTTGAAATGTCAAATGTCACGACAGTTCTCATCTCATGACGTCATACTTGACGTCACTGCATAAAAATGAATCCTAACGTTCCGTTTCACGAACAAATTCTAAAGAAGTAAATTTTGGTGCAAAAGTTTATAATATTGCTGTAGGTATTCTTATTCATCTTCGTATTCAATCATTTTAAATACTTATTATATATGACATTGTTATTATCAAATTTACTTTAGGATTTATTTCGTTTTGTTTAAATCTGTAAAGAAGTAAATATCAACGAACTCGATATTATACATTTTGAGATTGCTTTTCGTAATTTTATTTCTAGAGCACTTAATTCAATATATTGCATAAAATTTGGACCTTTCTGTCACTGTAGCTGAAGGTAGGTATGTATTTAGTTTGGCTGTTTTTTTAAATATTTTTTAAATTTTCAATTTCATTTTTTCAACTAGGTACCTATATTTAATTTCATCGACTAAGGAAAAAAGATACAGTAAAGTGAAATGAGTTTATTAGCACCGATTTAATTCACAGCGAATGAGTTTTAAATGTTGTAAATTTTTGATTGCCGGTATTAGTAGGTATGGCAGTAAAACCCATTGATGAGATGATATCTTATAGTAAACTGAAAATACGTGGAACACCAGTCAGTAAACTGAATGATTATAAGCTCTATGTTCGACCATTTACTTAGACCCACATATTTTGTACATGTTTTGAAATTATAAATGACAAGCTCTATGTGCAATGGCGGAGCCTGGGAGGATTTATGTTCGAAATTTCTATTCTTTAAACATAAGATAATTCAAACAAAAAAGCGCTTTAGAAAATAACATATAATTAATCAAAATACCTACGCATCTCATGAACAATCAATCGTAGCCCTAAGCAACGAACGCGTTATCGGCAAAAATTTGCATTTATCGTGAAGTAACTTTTATTCTGGAAAGTGAAAACAGAGAAATCTGTATCAAAATTGTCAGTTGTCCTTTTTAGATAGACGTTTTGTAGCAAAGCTCGTAAAGCTAGGTGCGCCGGCGCCGCCCAGTCCGTACCAGTTGGCGACTGGAGCTTGATACGAAATTTGGAATGCTGCCGACCTTGTCAACGCCTTAGTTTATGGTGTAAGATAGGAGCGAATAAGAGAATTATAATTAATTAAGTATTATAAATACTTAAAAAGAAAGTGTACGAATTGGGTTATTTCGTCGTAATTGCGTCATTTATCTGAACATAAAATAGAATATTCGCTTATACTTGTCGGTTGTTTGTATCCAACACAAGACACGCTTTTGCGCGGCGCCTAAGACCCTACGCCCCATATGCGTTGCACATCCTACACCATAGTTAATGCCGACACTGTCCCAAGCTGTAATTTAATAAGTGTAAGGATGCTGGTGAAATTCCAGGCACATGGGACTTGTCAACTTATATCTCAGAGCGATGGGCGCAGTGGCAGTGCCCCTCAGATCTTTGCGATTTAAACTCTGTGTCTCTAAATTTCAAAATGTTTGTTCGTGCATTTATAATACTTTGGCAAACAGCGATTAGCACGTTTTCTTGATTTAATTTTATTAGTACCAAAATAATGGTCATAAAAAACTTACTTTACTTACTTAAGTTTATAAATACTCATCATAACTTGGCATTGCGCTGTTATTTACGTGATTTAGCGCTTTTTTTTTACCAAATGATATAAAAAACTAATATACTAAATATGAGAGTCTTGAAAAAACCAGTATTTTTGGCAGTTTGCAATAGGGAACAAATTCTCCTAATCAATACTCAGTGTGTTGTTATAGGCCAGGGTAAGTTCTTCAGGAAGGTGAATAGGATCGCTTAATCTTAATCAAGTTTGACATTTAAGATTTAATTTAAACTCTAATCCGCTTAAAATAAGAACAGTCCAAAGGTCAAAGTGTAAAGTTTGACATGTCCTGACTGCACACCATAGTACTCTACAGCAGAGTCGTTTCAGACATTGTTTTAATTTCTTGCTTGCTCAATAAAGTAATTTCAAATTTTTATTGTTATTTGGATCTACTTTTCCTAATATTTTAAAGGTCTTTGTTAGTTAATAAACATGTTAAGTAAAAACGATAACAGATATATTGCATTGGATATGATTGTATGATCGAACTTTATGCTTGTGATTCGTACCATACAAAGAATAATAGGAAACATTTAAATAATGTTGACGGTATTTGACTTATCGTAAAGTTTTGAATTTCGATGTAAACTTTATGTGCTTGTACCTACATTAACGTGTACATATATCTGTGGCTGTAGTGAAAAAGGGTAAACTTTGCTGAAGACGCGAAAAACACTTAACGCTTAATATTCGAACTTGACTCGTTACTCTCACATGTACTTATAATTGTGGTATGCCAAAGGACTAAATAAATTATGCTGCATCATATGAAAATATAACTTTTGCTCAATCAAAAAATCGATCAATCTTGTAGTTTAAAAGATAATGGCTTGTATCCAAACTGAAAATAAAAAAAAGTGTTAAAAGGTAACTCCAGCTGGACAGGTACATCGACATTCACCAAGTTTTTGTAATTTTATCCTAGGTGGAATAGGGTACGTACGCATCTGGAATGAATTTCATGTAACCACAGACCACCATATAGCTGTTTTATATTATCAATATAAGTATGTGAATGAAATTTTATAGTGTAAAAAGAAATATCTCGACATGAATCAATTTTGTTGGAGCGTAAACATACTCCTTGTTCGAAGCACGATGACTTTAGTAACACGCGCAAAAAATAATTCTCTCATAACTGTCTTCTCCATCAAACTGTACTTTCTGTTTCCTGAATATTTCTACTTCTATATTATATTCGCGTTTACATTGCTAGTTCGTATTATTTCCCACAGGTTATGGGCCGTTTTCTGCCTATTAGCAATCGAATTAATACCGACAAGGAAATTCTGTAGAATAAAAGTACACGAGAAAAATGGCGTCGCAAAATCTTCAAATAGAAAGATTAGTAGGTCGGGAAAATTACGCAATTTGGAAATTTACGGTCAAAACATATCTGGAGCATGAGGAATTGTGGGAATATGTTGATCCGATAAAAAGTGTAACCGATGCCAAGAAAGACGTAAAAGCTAAGTCTAAAATCATTTTAATGGTGGATCCTATAAACTACGTTCTTATTGAACGAAGACTAAGTTTACCCATACGTCAAGTATGGGTAAACTTAGTCTTCGAAAGCATTTCTTTCGAAGACTCCGGGCTGTCAAGGAGAGTTGGCTTATTAAAAGATTTAATTAATACTTCACTGGATAATTAAAATAAATATTATTATTTCCCACAAATTTAAACAAAACAAATTTGGTTCTTCTTTAGGGGTTTAAATGGACTTATCGTCGGGGATAGTGCAAATCCGCGTAGGAAATTTTACAGCAGAGGGAATCAACGCTATGACTTTAATTTTTGCCCAGTAAGCATTCATTTATGTTGTCTATGGACTGATAACAAGAGATTCCTGTAATCACGCTAATTTGGTTGCCAATGTTAGTTACGCGTAATTACACTCCGTTATGCTTTTTTACACATAGTATATGAAAAAGAGCATGTAGGGTAAATACGTACAAAATGACATAGGATTTTATTTTTTAGTTATAATTCTGTAGTGGTAATACACAGCACAGTCATATTTTAAACCAATAGTCTTTGGGTCATTATTTACTGAAAGTAACAAACATTTGTAGAATAAAAACAACAGAAAAAAATTCGTAGTTTAACTGAGATCAATCACAAACAATTTTGTCCCTAAAACAATGGACAAAATGACATACTTACCTACACGTGAAAACTATACAAATACTGACAAAGTTTACAAATAAAACGCTTTGTTCTTCTAGGAAAATCAGAGCAAGAAGCGTGAGCCCAATGCGAACAATTAAACCATCATCGCAACCAGTTTTTCCGGGCTTAGATCGAGAAAAAATATCGTTGCAATATATGCAAGGACAGTCCTCTTCGTTAACTCGAGAGTTGCAAGGGAAATTTTCTTCTTCGCTGTCATCTTCAAACAACTTTGTAGTGACGTTTAGTCTCTTCTTTGCTGGGGAGCTTTGCATTCATTTTTCGATTTAATTTGTCATGAATTTCCCTTATATTGTGAGTAGCAGATAAAACAAAAGAGATCTGCCGAGTCTTTGGTTTATGTTTCCCTTGTCTACTAATGAAATGTCCTTTTGGGGCTGAAGAAAGTTATAATATACTTTATTATAATGAAAATTATAATGAATAAATTAAGTTAATTAAGTTGAACTCCTTTAATAAGCGCTTAAGGACAAAATGGCATACCTATGTCATTGTATCCGATGCGTATACATTATGGCGTTATGTCCACATAACGGATTGAAAAAGGAAATTCAAAAATTAACACACAATTTTCTTTTTAAATCTTATTAGAGGGCAACAACAAACTATTGTGGAATAAAATAAATGCAACAACAATAGGTACAATAGCGAAAAGCTTATCATTTATATAGAAACATTTATCCTAAAGAAAAAACTCGTAACGTACAAAACCCCTGTTTTCAGCGACGACGCTGGGACGGATGAGAGAGGTGAGCTCATGTTTTGACAGGTTCGTAAAAGTCACTTGTCAGTTGTAGAGTCCACCACCAATATGTCATGTAGTACGTATATCCCGTATAACTCAATTTAGATGAGAAATCACAAACAAAACTTGAGTTAATAGAAATTCAACTGAACATGAATCCTATGATATCGGATTTTGTATAATAAATGTACCCTAGTCCACAAGAAAACTTCGTTATTTTAAAAGATATCTTACATCTGCTTATACTAATCGAAGGGTTATTTTTTCTGATATTTTTGGTTTAAAAAACCCAATTTGGCTAAAATCATACTTGTACCCTACTTCATTAGAGCCAAAGATATTTTACTACATATTTATTACATTACAGAACAAAAGTAGGCAAATCCTAGCTAGTATTGGGAATTTCTCCACTTTGCTAAATTTTGAAGAAGCCCTTATAATGACAAAACAAACAAAGAAACCGATGTTTCGATGAACAAAGGGCGTAAATATCAAACTACAAAATTTACGAGATGAGTGATAAATAACCAATTTATAAAGAAAGAAAGAAAGAAAAAAGAAAAATTGTTTGTTCCGTTTACAAATTACGGCACGGTTCCAACATTTCATGATTAAACACAATACAATTAGACAAAACTTCTCACTAAACAATTCAACTAAGTAATTCACCAAAATAAATTAATTTACAAAATTGAAATAATAGAATAAGCACCGTGCTATTCGGAATCCGTCCATCACTCAGTTTATTGTCGTCTCGCTGAAAATGCTACGACGCTGATTTTCAGTGGATCCGGTAACAGCATACATACGGTTATAATTCTAAAACGTTTTAGAGCCATATTCTTTTTATTTTAATAACTATTTTTACATACATTTGGCGAATAATTAAACTATGAGTAGACTTCCAGATCATATGCTCCTTCCCTCTTATGATAGGGAGTCCTTAGAACGAGGCGTGAAGAGATATCTTGTAGGCATACAGCGTGGAAGTGGCTAGGCCAGTGGTTGTACCAACACTGCACTAGATTCCTTCACGTTTGGATTCCACTTTCCATGTAACATCAGTTGGAATGGAGTCATATAATAATCTCAGTACAGAGTACTACAAAAAAAGACCGACCTCAAAAGTCATTAATCCCCTAGTTTCCCTCCCTTAGAGGTGGAATGTTTTCTTCAAATTTAAATGGTACCACTACTGAGGTTCCCTGTTTCCTAAAAAAAATCTTCAAAATCGGTTCACAAATGCCGAAGTTATCGCGTAACATACATATTAAAAAAACGCAGTCGAATTGAGCACTTCTTTCTTTTTTGATGTCGATTAAAAACTGTCACGTAAGTTTAAAGAAAGACACTGAAGGAGCCCTTTTTCCCTGTACCATCGTAATTATTATCAAAATACCTAGGATCAAAAGTGAATGCTCTGGTAAGGTTTAGTTGATTTTACGTTCTTAGCACTGAATGCTGCGACGTTCCGTATGTGTAGAGGGACTCAGCTTATAAGCGTAAATATTTATATAGGTATTTAATGGTTTTCTATTTGGAATACATAAATAAAAATATACTTTCGGATTTAAATCGCGCTATTTGTTGCTGACTGCCGTGGCCTGTAAATGTTGGTTTGTTTGAAAAAACAAATATCTATACGTGATTTAGATCCAAAAAAAAATTGATCCATTTCCAATATACATATAAGAATCGCGAAAACCTAACCCCTCTAGACGTGGCTTTTACAGTGCCTCGGCTGCCATGTACTTAGTCTTGGAAGTTTTTTGTTATGATGCTAAAATTCCGGGACGAATAAACAGTGCGCCGTCCATAACAGTTGTAGCATAGTATTATAAAACTGATTATAGTGTCGCTCAAAGATTTACAGTGATTATAAACGGCAACTTTTAGCAGCAAAGCAAATGCGCGTTCATGAAACAATTGCATCGACGCGAGCGCGCGACTGCATTTGCGCATTTGTATCGATGCAGTCGCGCGCTTGCATCGCTGCTTAAATTCGCGCGTGTGTGTAAGATAGACGATTAGCGACTGCATCGCTACTGCATCGGGTTTGCATCGCTGCTGTCTATCCGCTCTTAAATCGCAAAGATACGACGGGCACTGCCACTGCGCCCGTCATTCTGATACAAAAGTTAAAAAGTGCCATGTGTCTTTAATTTCACCGATACCCTTGCCCTTCTAAGCCGAAACGCAGTAATCATATTACTGCTACAAAATTAAGCGATGGCGGTATAGAGATTTTTCACAAAGCACTAGTGGTACTAAAAATGCTGTCCTTGATGCCGTGTCCTTATTAGTTATTCTGACAGCCTAAATGCTTAGCACTTACGTTACAACGGCAGTAATATATTAGTTTTGTCGAGTTTTATACCACAACATCGATAAGTTAATTAGTTTGTTTTGATCTGCTTAGTTATGTACCTGCTAACAGGCCCTGGGCCATCATGAAAACATTACAATCGTAAAAGTTGAACATCAAGTGTCGTTTGCTTGACTGATACCCCCGCAGTCCGCTCAGACCCCTCTTGAGGCCGTTCTGCCCCTCCTAAAGGCCATCCGTCCCCACTCAGGGACGGGAAAGGCACTTTCACTCGTGGAATTTGGATGCCATGACATCATGTTTACGCAATCTGATGCAACTGTGACTAAAATGCATTTGTCTTGTTCTGTTTTTCAGTTTGCTTGTAGTCAGTAACTTTGCGTATGGGTAAGTTATAGAGATTTGCAATTACGCTACGATAACTATGACAATTAGAATGTTACCTACTCGTGGACACTTATTTAGAGGAACACTAAAAAGGGATGATTTTGTGATAACAACGTCCATATGAACCACTGGCCACAATGACATAATGTATATTAGAACGTTTAATCGAAAATTAAAGACGATTTAAATCATTATTTTTTCAAATAAAACATTTTGGCTTATATACTTATATAGGCCAGTGGTTCTGAACATTGTTATCATAATTCAACTTTTTCGCGTCTCTTCAAATATGTGTCCATGAGTATAGGTGCTCGAAAAACCTAGAGATAGGTAATGGACTTCAGGACTCTATATGCCCACAAAAATATTAAAGTTACTGAAAATAATTTGTTGCACCATCAAGATCATCCTAACCAAGCTTTTGAATATCCTGAAACTTCAAAATCATAAACTATTCGGAAACAAGAAACGTAATTATGATTAAAAAAACTCATCGAGTTCTTAGGTTTTTGCAATTGTTACACAAAGGAAATGAAACTATTTCTTACGGATTTAAATCGCATATGTTTGTTTTTTCAAACAAGCCAACGTTTCGGGCCCTTTACGGGTCCCATGGTCACGGTTGACTGAGGTGGTACAGTATATATATATATGTATAATATTAGACATATCTGGTTGATGACATGAAAAAACTTGGTTTGAAAAAACAAATATACGCGATTTAAATTCGGAAAAATAGTTTCATTTCCTATTAAAGAAACTCTTTAATACGTTAAACCATCAGTTCGAATGTTAACCTAAATTGTCATGGTAAACTTTTAATAGCAGTAGCAATTTCATGAGCGAAAAAACTACAATATCAAATAATGTATTAAAATGAAATAGATTAATAATGCAATCATCAAGTTCCGTTAAATTCGAATAGCTCTAGACATGAGAAAATAATACTGCACATACTTTACGTACCAGACAAAAAATGTATTTAAAGCTTGATAATCAAGGTTGTGATTTAGTTGAAGAGAAAAAAATATATTTCGCGAGTTCAGGCCTGGTTAAACTTACAACGGCGGTGCTACTTTTTTATCTAGAGAACTAAAGCATTAGTATAGATTAGTAGCCGTAGAACTCCTTGTGAATGAGTTCGTCCAGGGAAGTACTGCCACCTCATCTATTTCTGCCGCCAAGCGGTAATGTGTGCATTAGCGCTTTCCAGTTTGAATGGTAAGGGAAGGGGTGAAATTACAGGCACAACAATTTATGTCTCATGATGATGAAGATGATGTAGCTTAGATTACTCAGACAAATCTGAGACTAGCTTAGAAGCTAGGCCTCCCGAAAAAGTTGCATTTAGTAGCTTAGTGCATTTGCAAGATATTTTAGTCGGTATTGTACCCCCTTGGGCCCTTGCAATTCGTAGTTGTTGATCATTTGTTGCATCTATTTTCTTCAGTGAAACTATCAATTGGATATAGTTTTTTGTTTCGTTCATTCATCATTAGCCTAAGTATTGCTGTCTTCTGCTGGACATGACCACTCTTAACCTGCGCCATTTAATAATAATAATAATAACGCTCACACTCAACATAGCCCCGCACTAGGGAAACCCTGTGCCGCGGGTGCCATGGACACACACATAGACAACCACTAATTACACCAAAACTCACGAGAGAAATAAATGTAGGCCATACAAATATTTCTCCCGGCCCGGGAATCGAAACTGGGACCTCTGCATGGTAGTCCGGCATGGTAACCGTTCGGCCACGGAGGCAGTTCATTTTCGTGTTCATTTCGCCACAGCCTGTCGCATCCGTATGTTGCTAGCAGCTTTTCGTAGAACGTCACTCCATATGGCCAGAGGGCGTCCTAAACTACTTGCTGAGCCGTGGTCTTCACTCAAGAACTCATTTCCTACATCGGTTAGCGGTTTTTGACAGATATGGCCAGTCTACTGCCACTTCAGACCAGTCGTTCCCTGTTGGATAACCTCGTTTTGAATCTTATGCTTCAGAGAAACTCCGAATATAGCTCGTTCTATAAAACGCTGAGCGACTCTTCGTTTTTTGTACCATTGCACAAAATATAATTTCTCAATTTAAGTACGAGTATGAACCGTCATATTTTACTTATCATGTCACTAGTTACTAAGTGATAATATCTTACAGAGATGATTAAATTCTTTTGTTTGATAAACAAATGAAAGTCATAATACATGGCCATTTATTTTTTTATTGTATATATTAAAAATTATTCATAAAATCTACATTAGTTTGGTCCAGTAAAGAATAATCATATTAAAGACGCTAAATGCGTCATAATCTTACAATAAAGTATTTAACATTATTAAAAAAAAATCTTATTTTATCCATTCACCGTTTTATGAGTATATTATACAAGTCCGTACGTCGGCGGGTCTTCTAATAAACAAATATTAAATTATGTCCCGAATAAATTCCACGTCTATTTGGCACAAAATTTCCAATTTCATAAAAATCCCAATGCTTTCCAAATTCCGCCTCTTATAAAAATAATATATTATAAGTTAACCATGGCGTAACTCGCCATTATTATGAAACTATAATCTCTTCGATATAATATCAACTTTTACAGATTTATAACAAATCTACTTCTAAACAAAATACCTATAACTTATTAAGTTATTAAATATCATGCATCACTTTTATATAGATTTCTAAAAGTACCATAAAACTACAACAATAAGGCATTATAGGCATTAGGCACTGTACATATATTATATTATTGGTTTTTGCAATTTCTTATTTACAAAATAACTTAATTTTTAAAAGTTCATAGAACGTACTAGAAATATATCATAGATATATGGGATAAACATTACCAGCTTTCGATGAAAACGATTGCCTATGATTTGTATTCAAATATAAATAATTCGATACAATCGTAGTCATCTAGTCGCCGGTAAAAAAAAATCTTAAAGTCTAACGCGAACAGCGATTTCTCGTCCAATAGAATTCCGAAGAAAATTACCTTTCCCGAATTTTATGGAGAGATACGACGCCTAGTAATTCTTAGTCCCTGAACATTACTTGCTCGTTTAGACTAGAAAATTCGGCCGTCACAGACTCTGGAACTGCGTTGCGTTTTGCGTTCATAGCACAAAACTCAACCAGTTAGCTTCTTGTCCGCATTACCGCGGCGCACACGCTTTATTTACAATAAATATTTACACTTATAAACTACATTGCGTCATTGGAATATTTACAGGCAGTAGGGATGGCAGAATTGGTAGACGAGTCTTTGACTCCGCTCTGTCTTCTTCATGATGCCCTTCTTGTAGTATTGCCTGATACTCCGCGATAGCTTATCGTAGTTCATGGCTGGGCGGTTCTTTCTCTTGCCCCACAGCCTGGCGACACGCACGGAATCCTCAATTTTGAATATACCGGTACCTGAGGAAGACACAAATTGAATTAAAGATCAATGCAAATTGAGATATTTCAAAAGCGGTGGACACGTATTTTTTATGGAAACTTTTCTCATTGGATCGTGTTTTTGGTATCGGAGAACAATATAATCGTCTTATACCTTAACTGGTTTGTTGTAACGTTTCTTAGACTAAGATATATGGGAATTCCGATCCTTAAAAGGATGGCGCTAAATGTTGTAGCATAAAGGACTATAATGGCAACAATGCTGGTAGATTTTACCTATCGTCTCATGAACGAGTCACGATCGGAGCTAACCTTTACTTAAAGCGTGGTACAAGTACCAAACCATGCTCGCTGGGTAGGTAAGTGGCTCGCTCACCTTGGGGCGAGAATGTCGCTGGAATGAATTTTCCACTAACAATAATTTTAATAGCGTTAGACCATATTAAAATACCAGACGCAAGACACGATTTTTGAACTGGATTGAACTGGATTTGGATGACAATAATTGAAACTGTTCCACACGTAGTTACGTAAATAATTAAGTTGCCAAATTATTCTATAGTAATCTTTTTGTTTTTGAATTATTGTGACGTATATTGACTTCGGATTCATATTATATCCCAAATTGGCGTTTCATTACAATCGTATACTTTACCAATGAATAATAATTATATAAGTACGAACTGCGTACGTTTAATATGTTCTATTAAGATACAACGCACTCCTACAACAATTGTTCACTACAACTTTTTTTCTCTTATTCAAACACACGATAAACATGTAATCTAGAACCGAATGCAAAAAACCCGTGTGTAGTCACACTTCAATTGTCCAATTCCGTGATCACTTGCAATTATCTTGGACCTATAAATTATTCGCGCAAACACTGCGCCCGCGCCTACAGAGCCAAACAAAGAAACATGTTTCATTGTGGTATTTAAGTATTTTATGTACTTGCGTGATACGGATTATGACCATCTGGTTGGACCAGTTTCAAAAGGATTTTGTGCGCTGGAAGTTTTCCTCATTTGACGAGAAAATGACACAAAAATCAACTAGACGTAAAACCAGTGGTAATTGAATAACTTTATGACAATATCGTCAATGTAATGGGTGAAAACAATAGACGTAGAGTAATTCCTCTGCGTCAATAAAAAAACGATGCAAACTTGGCCACAAAAACATTTACAACTACAGAAGATCGCAACCATTACCACAATAAAATCAGACATAAGAAAATAATAGAAACATCTTCACACAAAATGTATTCAACATATCGTCAAGCTCTATTAGCTAATATAATAAGGTAAACTAGAAACGTGAGTAATAAATTAATGAGAGTGTGATTATTCCTGTATGTTCGCAAAATGGACTTAGAATGTGACGAGTTTCATGTTTTAATTTCCTATTGAGGTTAAGTTTAGTAAGTGTAAAATGTGTGTGAAATAATTTAGTATGTCTTCGTCCAGAACTAAAATTTATTTAGATAAACAAGATATATTTTATATTAACTCGACAAAAAAATATAAGCTTATGTTTTATTGCTCCCAATTCTGTTGTTCTTTCCTATTCACGCATTATATTTCTAAAAAATTTCGCTTGTCTAATGCATCTTTTATTTTTTGAAAGTTAGGTTCTTAGTTGACCTAAGGTGTGAGAGCACCAGTATTGTTGCCAATTTCATTTACAAATTTGTCGATAATATTTGTTGAATCTGTTTATACCTTAAAATAATTATGCTCCATGAATTCACAATTTCTTTTCATTCAAAAAATATATTTATATTACAAATCATATATACTCACTTCTGTCAATCCATCGTATCGCAGAGCCGTGGATTTGTGGTGACGCGAGGAGTTCCTTCAGGAATTGCCACAGGTGTATATGTGTGCTGCCAGATTTAGCTTTTCCTCCCGCTGTGCCGACACTAGGGCCTGCTGATTCTGAGTCTTCATCTGTTGACAAGCAAATATTTGAAGATGAATTGAAATTTCAAACGGATTACGTTTCTTTTTGATTTTTACGAGATAAAAAGTGGACTAATGAACAAATGAGGACGTTCAGACGTGAAACTTCTAAGAACACAGGTTATAAATCCACTAACAAGAGCCAAGCCCTTAAATAAGAAGAATTACTAAAAATTAGTGCCGATAAAGATGATGAAAGAAATTGTACAGAAACTTCAGTAAAATTTAACGATGTAGACCTTTTTAAGAATTCTTATACGATATAAAATAATTAGTTCACCAGAGCCTGTACAAGATCTATCTATGGACATATTTATGATTCGATATTGTATAAAAATGCAGTCGTAAAATAAGGATGAAGCTGTTATAATATTAAATTAATCATTTCACCACAACGATTATTATTAAGAGGTTCTAAAAACCAATAATTGAATTGCTTAAATTATTATACAGCATCATCATGTTGGGTGTAATCGATATGTGGAAATCGTCAAGTGCAGTATGTGACCTTAATACATATTAAGTTGTCATTAACATTATAGCTAAGTATGATCTTCAGCGATTTAGGATCATTAAGGGGTGTATAATAGCCTTCTAGGTGGAAAGGGGGACAATGTAGTAGCCGAGACGTGGACACGTTCCATCGTTTCTTGGAAACGTATCGTTGTGAATAATAGTTTCTTTGAAGCTGTCTAGACAAGTCTATCTAGCAAAGGGGACTATGCTAGAGAGAGCAATTTTGAAAAGTGATTCTTAACATGATGTTGCTCAAGTTTGTTTTTAGATGTTATTATATATAGCTAAAAAAATGTCTCGTAAAGAATAATTATTTTAACGTATTTATTTTTTCTTCACTCATTTTTACGGACTAACAATGAATTCACTATCTTTTTTATCGTCTGACTCTTAATTAAAAGTAACAAACCGACAGCTACTAATATTACTTTGAAAAAGAATGGTGCCTTGTAATAAATGCCATTATGTATTTGATTCAGTTATCATTCACCTAATCATATTTCTGTTGTGAAATTCTTCTCAAAATGGATACCAATAAATTACAAAGACATAATTTACCTTGACGATCTACTAAGTGAATTAATGAAATTGATCCTTTAAGATAACACTATTTTTTTTATCAAAAACTATTTTTTTTTTATCTGTAATTAAAAATCCGACCATAGAGCTGTAATTTATTTTTCAGAATTACATTACAATATCTTGTTACAACTTTACATCATGCGACCTCTCTTTGACGAGTAAACATGTAGATAAGTAAACGATAATGTAAATAATTTGTTTTTTTTTGTTTTTTACAAATGCTGTAACCGACGACTTATATTTGATATAATAATACTTGTGAAATTTGTAAACTGTATTAATTAATGTCATTTCTTTTGACATAAGTATCTGAATTGAAAATAGGAAATCAAAATATCAATCACATTTAGTGAATCAATATGAGAAACTTTTTTCATCATTTTATCATTTTTTTATTTCAAATTGAAACAATCAACATATATCTCTATGCATAGACGACCTTGCGATTCCGGTGATACAAGTCATTTGGAACTAGGTCGTTGGAACCTACAAAAACTTGCTACGACGTATAAGGACTACAGTCCAGGCCACATCATGTATGGTGCTGACTATAGGACAGATTGATTGATGGTCTAACTGTAACGAGATATCAAGAATTGTAATGCAATTAAAAATGTTTCAAATAAAGAAAGAAAGAATTGATGGAATATTCTCGAAAAACAAAAGTAATTAATAAATTTTTAAATGGGAGCAATAATGAAACACAAACGTTTGGATTATTTAAAAAAAGATCGAAAAAATCATTTAATTAAATTATTATTTACAATGTATAATAAAAACTGAATGAATTGAAGGAATTGAAGTAATAAGTTATTCAACCATTGAAAGCTACAATACTGCGACGGTTTTCATTGCCCCTGAACAATTTTAGCCTTTTGTAAATTTGCAAAGGTCAATTTTTAATTAATCTATTATAAAAAAAAAACAAATTTTCGAAGATTTCGTCATATATAACATGAAAAACAAATAATATCCATTAGTAGTTCAGATTTATCTTATACCGATATGTACCTTTATCGATATTAAAATATTTCCACATGACTTTTGATAATTGATAAGCTACAGTTATTTATAACGATGAACCTCAAACCTTTATCAAATACGATTAACAAGATTAGGTTCCCATAAATCGTAGTTGAGATAAAGGACGGGTATCTAAGAGCATGACGTCAGACTTCAGATTAGAAGCAATTTGGAGAAAAATATCAGGTTTCTTTGAAAATAAAAATTATATCGTGCACTTAATGTACTTTGATCAATAATGGTATCAGAACATCTCCTTGTGAGACACCCCTGCCATTAGTAAGGTATAATTCTATTTTGCGTACCTATAAGTTGTAATAACTTTAGCATTTTTGCGGTTTAAAACTTGAGAATGGCTAGTTTTCTTTTCCTGGTTGAAGAAATTCAAGAAATGAGCTTTTCTCGACTATGTTCTAGACAAAACGTTCGATTTAACTGCCTTATTAGTGCTAGAAGCTAAAGTAGATGTGGATTGTCTCGCACACTCACCGGCTGTAGAATAAGACGCCAAAGTTTTATTTACCTTTTTATAATACTGGATAAATGGCGTCCCTGTCTTCCAATAAAAGGCCTTTCAGATATAAATCTCGCGTCTATGCGGCTGCGCAGTGACAACTGTGCAAGAGATAATTGTCGAGAGCTATTTCCTGTGCCACTATCCACTGGCTTTTTACTAACTTAGCGGTTTAACTGGGGTTAAATGATGTTTTATTCTAGAAATAACCAGTTGATAATTTTAATTGATTTTATTTTATTACCTAGGTATGAGTGGTGAAGGCAGGTTGTAAGAGTTTTTCGTTTTATACTTTTTCATTTACCGTAAAGTATTTCACAAAATATTTTTAAACACTGTTATTAATTGCTATCCTACAAATCTTTGGTTAGTATCTAATCAATGTTGTCTTTATTCGTTAAAATTGTTAAGTAGCCTAATCAATTAAGAATATTGCTTACTCGGTAATTGTATACACATTTAATTGAATCCTCAAATCAGCAAATGCATAAAAAATTGAAAACGTTTTTTTTTGTCGTGACTAAAACTACGTTTAATTTACTTATTTGATACTTAACTTGTACATTTTGATATTGTCTGTCTTATTGTCTTGTATATATTGTCTTCATAGTTGTACAGATTTTAACGATAAAAACAATTGAAATTTAATGCCAAGATTTTGGACGGAGGATCATTAAATGTCACTCCCAATCTAATGGAAGCCAAAGCCTCGCTTCTCCATTCTGAGTTCCACCATAAAGAAGCTTTTACATTTGACCATATATCATGGGCTCGTTTTAGCTGTTTGTCTCGAATGTGTGCCGGACTAACGGTGGTCACAATGCATGCGCCTGCGTCGACGGTTGATGCATCGCCGTGCTACATTGCTTTACTATTGAACACTTTTCTCCTTTTCTAAAAACTCACGTCGCCAAATGTGTTATGTGGTTATAATATAGCATAATCCGTATTTTCACTAAAAACGGATTCACAATTTGGCATTATAGTGTAACTTAATGTAAAGAAGGAAACAGCGGTGACAATTTACACACGGCAGTAGCCATAGATTCAGCAGTCATACGGGATGTACAAGAGCACAAAACTGCTCTAATATTAAAAGCAGAGTTAAATAACCTTAGGAGTAGACCTGATAAGTATTATAGCGTTACATCATTGCATAATCCGTAGTTACGCACACCACCACCACTCCTAACTCTGCAGCTATCACATTCTCCTTCGTAAAACAGTTCAATTAAAGAGTGTAAATTAACATTATATTGTTTGATTGTTTGTATGTTCAATTTAAATACTACGGAGAAAGAGCAGTCAATAAAATGTAATGAATAAACTTTTTTAAATATCCAAGTATATTGTAACAGTATCATGCATAAAAACGAAATTGTTTCGTTAACGTATTGAAAAGAAGAGTAATTGGCAACAAAGAAAATTTAATTCTTTTTATTTTAGGTCATAAATAATTATCGGAAAGAAGACTTGCACATTTTTTAACACCGAGAAATAAAAAAAATATGAAGACAATTTATGTGTTGACGTATTTTTTTTATTTACAACATATAAGCTAGGCTTTTGATAACGACTTGATTAGATTAGAGAGTCCAGTAATAATGTTCTGTTTTTTTTTTCAAACCTCGAAACTACTAAAAGACTTCTAGTATGCTACGCATGTAGCTTTCAAACTCAATCCATTAAATAGTTTACGTAAAGCGAGGATATTACGTTTTCAGCAGGATAGAGATCTACGTCTGTACCAAAGTAATTTGAGTTTTAATTTTAGTCAAGCGTTCGATTCATTTAGATTTTCGTATTGATTTGTCAAGTTGAGTGGCAATTTTTAGTTTCAGGTTTTAGACATTTTATCTCTATGCTTATTTTCTTAAATAAACTTCCCGATAAACAAATTTACTTGTTAGTGATTATTTGACGCGGTAAAATTCCACGCATAAGGTAATTATAACACCGGATTCAACAATTCTACATAATATAGTCATAATTTTTAAAACGTTGCCTGTCTCTGCGTTCTGATTTTTGATCGTTATGATTTTTGATTTGTGCTACTGTTGAAGCCAGTGCATACGCACGTTATAATATAATGAAACTCACCGTCACTCATATCATCAGCTGAAGGCAAAGCAGCTGGTGTGGGGTTGGGAGAAGGTTGCTGATGTTCCCATTGGGGTCTCCATGGTTCGTGCCGTGCTGCCTTCCAGATTTCTAGCTGCGCGTACAGCGTGCTACCCGCCTGTAGAAAAGAAAACTCTAAGTAAACAATTTCAATTTTTTCAAAAGCTTTTTCAGGCTATAAATACATGGTGCTAGAACTTCTTCCGGAGGAAGACGGTTCACCGGTAATATTTACTTATTTGCTGTTTATTTGCCTAATGACGGTATATAAATTTTTGCTTTTGCTAATCCCCAAGCTCCTTTGTAAGTGAGGTCGCATTTACATGCTCTAATAATGTCATTGTACAAGACATTAAAAATTTGCATGTGAAATGCATAAGTGCTATTGGTTCATTCCGCAAGAGGGTTTTGCACTCAAAGTCAACTTAGTATATTAAGCCCACAAAGTGATCAGAAATAACCTCTAGTACAATTTCAACCTGTCACCAAACAATAACAAGTTAAAGAACTGTTAGTCAACAAACTGCTATTTGTATTCAGACGCAAGTACAAACGGAACGTGCCGGCTACTTTCATCACGGTGAAAGTCTGGGCACCGGCGCGTACGACTGCAATTACCCCTCCTTTTGAGAGATTAGACGCCTCTTTGACTCTAATCTGGCGATTAGCGTTGCGTAATTTGTTGAGAAGTGCTGTAGTAAGTGACCATTTATCATATAATCAAGTGAAATAAATAAATTAAAATAGGCGTTAATTTCTACTACAATATTAATTAACATTGACATATCGTACTACCTAGTAACGATATCAGTCGCCTCCTTAGCGTAAGCCTCTCCTATTGCCTTCCATAATTATCTTTCCCTAGCTTTGGTCATCCATTACTTTTTATATAAAGTGTCCTCCCATCTTTTCTTAGGCTAACCTTTATACGTTTTATTTCGTTTCTTAGTACACATTTAGTAATTTTCTTGGTCCATTATGATCTAAACTACACACATCCCTGCTCACTTCCATTTCAGACATTGTGTAGTTTTTATTACATTTATTAGTTTCGTTCCTTGTCTGACGGTTCTATATGTATTTTTCTCTCTTTTTTATAGTTGAATCTAGTTAAAGATGTCAAGTAATCGATTTAGTTCAAACAGTTGCAGTAACTGCGATCTTAGTCGATTCCATATAAATAAATTTCTAGTTTTTATTAGGTTCAGTTCATATTGCTTTGCAATTGATAGGAAATTAAATTTCATAAATACGTGTCTTATACTACTATTTTTTCCATGAAAATATAAAAATTTTACTAACATCTATTTTATTAGCGCATTTACATTAGTAATGCATTAAAACGGTAGAGAGGGCAAGAGACTTACAAAAATAATCTAAAGCTAAGTGCAATATTATTACGAGCAAGTGCTGATAATTATTTCAAATGATGATAATTATATCACAAGATTCTCAGTGTTTTATAGGCTAGACAATTGTGGCAAATAACCACAAATGAAAAGATCTGTCTAGATAAGTGAGAATAATTACGACATTTAGCAAGTTAGAAGTATTACCTACATACAAAAAATTATACGCAATAAAAAAATACGCAATAGAAACAGAAGTAATAATTAATTTACGATATTAAGCGAGTAAATAATCTACTTAAAGCTTATAAGGAAAAGTAGTGCAATCGTTACATAAAGATTATAACGCTCTAAACGGATTTCCTTGACGACTTGACCGTAAAGTCAGAACATTTCTCAATCGAGCCTATCAAAATATATTACGCAAAAGTAAAATGAGGTACATTTAGGTAATGATGAAGTAATTGTAAACAATGTAGGTTGCATCAGTTTTGTTGTCCTCCTTTATCGAAATACAGATAAACTTCAAGATCATGTTACAAAAATTAATAACATGCGTATTGACTAATCTTGAAATTAGCCAATAGTAATAACGTTTAAATTAATAACGACAATACCATTGCTATATTAAATAAAATTGCAACTAACAGTAGTCTCAAACATTAACACAAAACTAAGAATAAAGATGAAGATGTAATTACAAAGATGCGTGTTAAACTGAGGTATAATGTTTAGAAATCGGCAAAAGTGGCACGTCGTTGCATCCTATTATGTGTCTTGAAGACGCTTTACAACTTAACGACTTGTCTGTGGTCAAACATAGTGATGTAAACCGAGACAAAAACTTAGGAAGCAATTACCAAAATGATGATGATCTAAGTAGCTCATGGCTTCATTTTTACTAAAGCTGAGATTGAAATCCCTTTCATACAGATATAAATTTTGACAATAATATTTTTTTACTTAATTGAAAATTATCGTTGTGTTGATGGCGGAGTATCAATTATAATATCAATAACATTGATTATCGAATATAATAATCGCTCATTTTCGACTTCTTCGATCTTTCTCACACGTGATTATGAGCATCACACGATAAGGACGACAGTCGACGACGCTTTGTAATTTATTGATGATACTTTAAAACTATTAAAAGTCGTAAATGTCGGGGTATATGATTCGTGAACAGCCTTAATGTTTTTTTATTAAATAACTGCAAACCTATTGCAATGGTAAAATGTAGAATCAATAATGATAACAATAATAACAATACCGTTGGTAGTAATGTGAAATAATTGTACATAGAAACGACAGAGGTCATTGCATTATAGTAGTAGATAGAGTATACATATACTTTGTTACAGTTATCATTCTGAACTTTGTACAACAGACGCCCTCAATCGCTCTCAGGGTCAACAGATTATCGCCCAAATATTCCACAGCAACTCTGTAATAACAGCTCTATCTATGACTTTGAGTCTTATCCTTTCTTATGTTTATTCGATTCCTAATACGAAACTATTTCGACCAAACAGAATATTACAATAATAGGTTTTGGTGTAATTAGCTAATGTTCCTTCAAATGCGTCGTGGTTTAAAGATAATTTATCTTTAGTATTTAACTCCTCTGTATTCGTTTGGAAGTAATCATACCCACAATTTATATAGGAAGAAAATCTCACCTGGGGTGCTCTCTGGTTAAATTCTTCTTCAGTTAAAGCAATAAGAGCAGCTCCGTCCATATTGAAGTACTCCGCTGGTACCAAAGGTAAATTGAAGTGCTGCAGTGTATACATCACCCAGGAGTTGACATTTGCTGGATTCCAGAGCATTGGGTCTGTGACAAAAAAACTTTTGCTGTAGTCTAGATACAAAGGTATACTTACAAAAAGAATATTTTAATTTTCGTTATTGCACTGTTTATTGACGTCGTCTAGATAGAAGCTACCGTCATTAATATAAATAAGACCCTTACGATTATTTGCAAAAAAGACATTTAATGAATAACAAAAAATTTTAAGTTAGAACGTCAGTAGCAACAACGATTACGCAATCTTCCTTTTATTCGCTGTTCTCGGAATCCATTTAATATTATAATCTATGACAGAACCGTCATGATCAGTACGAGGAAACGCTGAGATTTTTTGCGCTCGAGTTCTAATCGATGACGTCATAAATGTTACAGCACTAGAACGCCAAGTGTACAACATTCCCATGTCTTGTCATCACATAGTTGGACATGTACTAATGTGTTGGATATTTATTTATTCATTTATAGGGCATATCAATTATGGATTCTTGTCATGTTGTAGTACTGTTAGTCACCGTATTTGCAATAATAGACATTAACGTTAACTAAAATGTTGTAGACATCTAAGTTTACATCATATACTTGGTTTGCAACTTTGTATAAATACCGCAACAAAGTGAATAATCAACGAAATTGCTGTGTAACAAACAAATGCTAAGTAAATAAATACCTTACTGGTACGTGACTCACCTGGTGAGATTCCCAGAACTGTACAGGTGTTGTCTACATCTCTTTTTGATTGCTCAATGGCCATCGACAACACTCTATCAATGTCTGGAGCCACTAAAGCTTCATCTCCTGTACCATTTGCTCCTCCACTGCTTTCTTCCATTTTCACTGTCCCCAACTCCAAGGGGATAGGTCTAAGATTAAGGCGTTTCTGGAATGTTGTGTCTTCAAGAGCTGAACGTAGCAAAATGTGATCGCGTGGTTCCTCCACCTCGATTTTAGGTGTAATAAAATTCTGCTGTTGTACGCTCTCTTGCAGTATCTGGTTTTCTTTAAGCAACTCTTCAATATCAATGTATTCCTCGTGTTGTGGAACTGGGGAGGAATACTGATTCTGACTACCGTATGAGTTACACGATCCAGAAGGAGACAGTGGGTAAGGCGAGGCAAACCCTGGTACTGTGAGTCTGTTCGGTTCTTCTTTTATGAAGACCGAAGAGTATTGAAAGGAGTTATAAGGGGAGGATGGTTGGAGAGCCACTGTGGAAAGAGATCCTTCGTCTGAGGATGGAGAAGGTGTGGGGTACGCTTCGAAATCGTACAGGCGTTCCAAGAAGGCGTTGTTGTTATCTTCTGGATATGGTGGTGGTGGCTTAATGTATTGAGGAGAGTGCAGCATGGATTCCGGGGGAGAGGCAGCGCCGAAAAGGCGCAGGAGGTGATGTAAATCTGCGGGGGAGCCGGGGACTGCTCGCTCGCCCTGTGAAGCCGACGGCGGGCTGCACCCGGAGCGCGGCACTGTCTGTGGCATCTGGTGACAAAAGAAATCTCATCTTAGCAAATTTTTGTACTTCCCCGCAAATTCAAATCAATATTCTAAAATCTTTCTCAATATTGGATATGACTTCATAAAGATAACAATTTTGGGAATTTTATCAACATCTACATAATTATTTAGACGTGTAGTGCTAAATATTCATTCGCCGCGTGACAAATATTTGATATCAGTGTGATCGCACAACTTTTAGATACGTATGAGAGTGAGGTCATTACCAACGTCACTGTTTCAGTTCACTGACGCTTCGCCAGATGGCCTAACATAACATTCAACTATTTGTTTATTTTACTATCATCAAAGGAAACTAAATTTAGAACTGACTAATTTTAAAGTTTAAAGTTCAAAATTTCGTTAAACGACTGCGATGAACACGACAGGCGATTTATTTCTCAACTGAGTAAGAAATTTACATAATATTAACGATGTGGTGGTAAAGTTACAAGGAACGGTAGTCGTCATATAAACACGTGCAAAAATATTTTACTATAGTCCGGCCTAGTTGTCCTCAATACATATATCTAAATTATAATATAATATTATGTCTAAATGTATAATATAATACAAAAAAACGCGCGAACTAAAGAACAGTTTGCATTAGATAAAAAACGCGTATTTACGGGGTTGAATTCCAATGTTGAATTCAAAGCGAAGAGAAGCTATCTAGAGTATATACACGAGAATAACAAACGCTTCTCATATACAATAGAAAATCAATTTACGTTCAAAATTTAAATGAGGATAATACAAAAATACAATAATACATACACTGAACCTAAGAAGAGACAGACCCATTGTGTATCTGATCACTAACTAAACCTACCTACATACGTAATGTGTAGTTAATAACTACTGCCATTTCCAGTCATGAAAATATTTCAGGTTCGACCGGTTGCTAACTAGCTTGTATGGTTAGTTTTCTTGATTTCTAGGACTTCTATTAAAAAGCTTGCCAAGTACTAACTGTAGAATCTTCAATGGGTTCTGTGCTATCATTAGAAAAAAAAGCTTTCATTGTAGAATTAAAAAAAGAATCCAGTTTCACGTCCATTATTCCTACATTATGTGTTTCATTTTGTATATATTTTGATCTATATTTACTTATTCTTAGTTAACGAATATTTAATGAATACTTTTATTATCTAAACTTACCCGTAAGGGACCCTAAATAAAATAATAGCTATTGATTTCCCACGGCTGTACTTTTTGTCTATTGTTCTTTCAGAGGCGTGAGAATATTTAAATTGTTCCGAGTTGTCTAGAACGTATAGGAGTTATATGTCAAGTAAGTATTTATTGAAGTACTAGGCATTTTAATGAGGCCGTAATAAGGAAGTAATATGACTTAATTACAATATTATATCTGGCTGCTATGGAGCTCAGAGTTAATAGTTATTTCATTTAATATTCTGGACATAGTTTTAAATCTAGTGCACATTTTTTATTACACACTAATATATAATAAATAAAATATAATGTACAATAATTCGTACAATATTTCTCATTTTTATCTAGCAGTACAGTAGCACATAAAGTTTGATTCTTTGGATCGTACTGATCGCAACCGACAAAGAGTAGAATTTAACCCTGTTTTTCGGAATTTTCGGAATTCTTAATCCTGTGCCTACTTCTGAAATTGTTGCCTATTTACGGTGAAACTAAAAAAGTGTTATGCATTTATTTTAGCTTCCTATACTTTGAAAATAAAATATGCTATTGTCGAGTTTATCATATTTATTTTTTCCCTTTATGTACAAATACAAGTACATAATATTCAAGTTGTAATCGACAATGTGCACAGTTGTACCAATAAAAAATCCAACACTTACATGTCACGATTTTTTTAATCCAACCAGCAATTTGATAGAGAATTCGTGCGCGGGCGCATAAATGAATAAATAAATCCACAGTGGCGCCGGTACGCGGAAACGTCTAGGAATTTGGCGATGGTATTAGCATTGTTTTTATAAGTTGATAATGTTACTTTTAGAATTTGATTTGCGTGACATTAGTATTTATACTTTGCACATCAATTTTCATGTTGTCAGATTGCTAAATGAATTAAATACCTCTTCATGTCTTATGTGGGCAAGCAACTGCATTTGAAATCGTCGAAACGGTTCCACATCAAATCACAAGTACTTACCAGGTTGGAAAAGGAATTCGAAACTGTCTTTCATTCAAATATCAATCTTTTGATAACTGTAATAAGATATTCTTGCCCGCAGCGAATTAAACTCATGTTATTTAGTATTCTATTAATACTTAGTCATGAATTACAATTTTTCAATTTCATGTTAACAGGTGACTATCATTAACAACAACGAAACGATAAAATACGACATTAAAAAGAAACAAATAAATACAAGAATCCGTATGTATCTTCAACAGTAATTCAACAAAGATGGCTGTCAAGATAAACCAGACAAAACTGAAGTTCCACCTACAAAGGCTGAGATTATTGAGGAAGTTTTTTTTAATTGGTCAAAAAATAATGACGTCACTTCATTGTGCTGTAGTAGAGTATGCGCGTGACCATTGCAGTCTCCTGTTACATTTTAAAAGACCTTGGGGTTTTCACGATTTGGGGTCGCTCAACCGTTCGGATCTAGATAAATCGTTGATAATTTTGTCAAACATTTGATATACTTACATAACGAAATGGCGGATCTATTTAAAGCTGTTTAGGCCTTGTTTTGGTTCAAGTCATGCGCCTGGTGGTAAGCGTCTTCGTACAGAAATTTGTTTCGAATAATTCAAATATAAAGTAAACTACTCTGGTACACAGATGACTGAATCCGATAAACTTTATTGCCCATTAGCTTTGTCTTTATCTTTTTATGTTTGGCAAGGTTGCGTAAGGTTAGAATTATTTTTTAAGTTAGGATTAACAACTGGAATTTGACTCTTAAAGAGTAGATTAGTGGTGTTTTTACCATATATATATAAAAAACACTGTTGATTGCGATATAAAAAAGAACATGATAAAAATAAAACATTGACATTATAGTACTGTATGATCAAACTTCATCTGCTGTTTAATAAAGTGTGTTCTACAGGGAGAGGTTTTTGGGCCATACCTTGACGATATAACAAGAATGACGTTACCAATTGTTGCTACATACATAACGTTGTAAGTGCCGATTTGTAAAATTACATTGCCTCTCACACTCATTAAAAACTCAGAAACAAGTTTTAAGTGTTGTTAATATTCTGGGTTTTCCCAAATTGACAGATCTACTGACAATCAATCAAACTACTATTAATATTTTATTGCTTTTTTTATTGTCAAAATAGGATTGACATTTAACTTATGATTGATTGGTCACATTATTTGTGAGGTTTTTATTTGTAAAGCGGTTTAAAACTCGAGAGTTACAATGCAATAAGTACTTAAGTAACGTTAGTCCTTACACGCTAACCAATGTCTAAACTACGTGTTCAATATTGGCGGCAGTTATCTTGGCAATTACAACTTATGCAGTATAAAGCAAAAGCAAATGGAAGCGCCACCATTGAATACAGAGTTAGTATTAAACGCCACCGCCATGGAAGGCACCGTGTCTGTACATTCTAGAACATAGCACCTGATCAAATTACAGGCACATGGGACTTGTCAACTTATTTCTCAAGGTGGCGGGCCCAGTCGCAGTGCCCCTCAGATCTTTGTAATATAAAGCTCTAAGTCGCACTGTGATTGTTATGGACAGTCGTGTAGCTTACCAACAGGTGCACGACTTGTTCGTCCCGTCACTTGATATTATAAAAAAAACCTGCTTCCTCAAATGAGAAGAATAACTACCAAGGGTAGAAGGGGCCTTAGTATTGGCAGTTGGGTACAACCACTAAAGAATAATGTACTCGTAAGACTATTGGAGTGTATAAGACAAACCCGAAGGCGATTTTTACTGGACCTTATCCATAGACTAATCCTAAGCCACATCTTACCTAATGGTTAACTGATCAACTCACTTGATACTGCCATTCCTCCATTATTCAAAAGTCACTAAACTTAACACTCACACAAGGCAATGTCAAAGCCCAAAGCCGGGTTGATGGACCTTTGACATATAGTTCATTTCAAACTTTTGAGGTTAGAATTCGCCGGCCGGTAAGACGCGCTCTATTGGAAGATTTATACTATTAAGGTATTTTATACTTATTGATTTTCGTATTTCGAACTGTGATTCTAAAGTTTAAAGGTTTAGTGCTTAGTTCACATTGTTTTTATTTTTTGTATTGTCAAAGTGCGTGTGCGCGGCGAGTAGATCACAGAGCCACTGAGCTCGACGCCGGCACACGGAGGCTTTGCCTCAATGAACTTACGTCACGACGGGAAGTACGCTTCTAAACTAATATAAAATCTAATAGAACCTCGGAAACTACTTTACGTTTTACACACACGTTAAAATGCACTTAAATAATGCTATTATGACGTTGGTTACAAATAGAGTAATGTAAATTTCCAGTACTAAGTACAAGTTAATTAGAAATGAATTAAGATCCGCCTATGTTTTGGAGCTTGTGACCTTGTTGAAACTTTCAAAATTATACGTACTAAATGTAACAACCTGATATGAACATAGCACGTTCTTTACATACAAACTTTTTACTTACCTACTGTATTTCTTAATTTAAATTTGCCACCGTTGTTGCTTTATAAACGCGCTTGATTTTGATTGGTTGTGGAATTAATGACGTAATGTTCAACCTGCGCTTGCGACTCTAGTACTTCATTCATACTCTAATAATAGTGTTTGCCGCCAACACGCAAAGGTGTGCACGTATACATTATATACACTCACACATGCTTTAGCACGTGGGAAAATGCCAATGTCGTGATTTAATTGTTTACATATACATATACACAACCAGAATAAAGAAATAATGATCTATAGATAGTTACAGATTATTTTAACCCGTAACGATTGTAATCACTGTGTTCCGGTTATGGGGGTTGTCAGCTTACGTTTCAAGGTGACGTTGCGATTTAAAGCTCTAAGTGGCACTGCAACTGCTATGGACAGGCGTGTCGCTTACCACCAGGCGCACAATTTCCCGTCAAAAATCGTCCCGTCATTTCGTAATATAAAAACAATAAAGCTTTATTTTTGCTTTAATTTTTTTGCCGTAGCGTATTTTTTTAGGTACCTATGTACAACATAATTTATAAAAATGATTTTTAAATATTCCATCTTTATTAACCGTTACACTACCAGGCAAGGGTTAGGTTAGCCGAGCCTAGTAGTGTAAGCTCAGGTTTAATGACCAATGTGGTTTACAGACATCACACGCTTTCGAAGAAGTTTAAGAACAAAAAGCTAACATTCATTATGATGTTTTCCTCCACCGTCAAAGCGACAAATTGCCCCAATAATTTCTCGCTTTGTTCAGTATTACGTTAGAACCATCCTAAAATACCCAAATACGAAACAAAATTTTTTAAAATTACAATGTTTTTTTACGAAAATAAAAAACTGACCTCAAAAGTTTGTGAAATTAGATGTATTTGCTGAGTTTTATTGAAATCGGTTAACGGACAGTAGGTGAAACCCAATAAACCGGATTCGTACCCTAATTTTTCACCCTTAGAGTTGGGATATTTTCGTCAAATTTGAATCGAACCCAGGTACCACACTCTCCAATTTCGAAATCGGTCCACAAAAGTTGGAGAAATCATGTAACACAAAACAAGATACTGTCGACCTAACCTACCCTGTTTTTGAAGTCGGTTAAAAACTATATTACACAATATAGTTTTATGTAAAACGAAACAGCACCGTTTTCGAAAATACAGAAAATTATATTTAAATAATTAATTATAAAACCATGATGAGTTCTTGAATTGTTCTTAAAATCCTAAGTAAAGCAAGGTTGAACATGACATGTACATCTATATGTGCAAATAGAATTGTAAACACAATAGTGAATATATGAATGAGTGTTCTATACAACCATAACTTATGAATGGGTTTTTGTAGTGATATAAGACACTTTAGTCATTTGGCAATCCCCCTTATGTAACTCATTGACAATATGTATAAATAGATATTGTATCCAAGAATTGTATCGTAATAGACTGGTTTTATTATTGGCTAGACAAAAATGGGCGTCGGGGAAAATGAGCACAGAAGCTGCCAATATAAGGAAAAAGCTCTGAGACAAGCCCACCGACTTACAATGATTTTTTTGTATTGCCTTAGCGTCACCTATAAGAACTTAATAATAAGTAGCAACTACTTGTGAAAGAGTATCAGAGAAGTACTGCCATCTTACCTATTTCTATAAGCAGCAATGTGAACATTGCTGTGTTTCTGTTTTGAAGACCCTTAGTGTTGGTGATATTACAAGCACACGGAACTTGACAACAGTCAAGCCCTTGTCTCAGGGTCTGCTACTATGGACAGACTTGTCACTTAACACCAGGCGCTGTACTAGTTCGTCCTGCGTTTATTCAATAACAATAACAAACTATAGTCCATTTGTTTAGGTATTTAACCAAATGTAAACAATCTTGAGATGTCTTGTTTTTTCTATAAAATTATTTTTCCTTGCCTTCAGAAAATACAAATACTTAGCTTCATATTAAATTGCATGCCTATTTTTACACCTATTGATTTGTAAAGCACATGTTTCAATAAAGAGATGTATCAAGATTGTTTACATTTGGTTAAGTACCTGAACAAATGGACTATAGTGGTGTATTTTCACAAAAAAAATTAATATCACGTAGTATTAACATCATGATATCATGCTATTCAGTATAATAAATGTTACTGATTCTAATTTCAAAGGGGGTAACCCCGCAAATAGTACACATGTACTCCCCATAAAAATCCCCATTCAAAAAGTACCTACTAATTTGATAGGTAACAATGTTATCATTCATCGATGCAAAAATGAAATCATCTATGACGTTGTATTTAGGGAAAAAAGCTGAGTTTATGAAGGGGAAAACAGACAACATAGTGACGATTTGCGGTCAGGTCTGTGCTTAAATGATAATGTATTATGACTTCAGATATGACGTTGGTAAAAGGATAATGGTAAACCATGTATGACGGTATCGTTTATGAGTACTTAAATATTCTACTTCAACCATATTGTTTTTTTTTATCAAATCGGATATGTTTTTTCCCCTTGTGATTTTTTTTACTATATCAAGTGACGGGACGAACGTCGTGGGCTTGGTAAGAAGCGACACGTCTATTGATTTGATATTTTATGAATATATTTTTTTGTGAAAATACTCCACTATTTTGTCATTATTATTGCACAAAGATCGAACGACACAAAAATTCCTTATATATGACTGAACTCGAACTAGCGCCTGTTGTGGGACCTGTAAAGACTACTAAGGGTCGTATTCCAGAACTCTACTCAATGCTCAAGTCAGGATTTGAGCAGACTTGAGTATGATTTCAAGCACTGGAAATTTTACCCTAATGGCAAGGTCTTGAGTATGATTTTCAGTGCTCACTGCAATAGTCAAGTCCTGACTTGAGTATTGAGTAGAGTTCTGGAATACGACCCTAAGAGTTGGTTTCGAAAAAACAGTTTAATTTCCAATATATATATATACATATACGAGTATAATAGTAAGGGCGGTCTGGAAATCTTTGGGGGAGGCCTATGTTCAGCAGTGGACGTCTTTCGGCTGATATGATGATGATATTACATATTAACCATTCGTCATTCGTGGTGTTAAATCTAAAAACGACTTTCCTGAGACATAATTCTTTTGATAAAGAGTTTTAAAAAGACCTATAAACTACATTAAATTTGCAGTATGCTGTCATTGTATTCTTTTTATTATGATATTGCCAACTTTTTTTTCTTTAAACGTACACATTCATAGCCCGCATTGGGGAATTACTCTGTATGGATACACACATGGACAAAACCAAACTCATGCATGAGAGAAATAAATGTAAGCCATCATTGACTTTTAATTGTAAGTCAATGTAGGCCATATAAATATTTCTCCAAGTATAGAACTTATATAAAATATCGTGTAGGCTTAAAGTTACCACAGCATAAAACCACGCTTAATGTAGTCCCAAAACGCAAACAATTTACATTTGAATCGTTCCATTTGGTTTATCACCATTTTTATAACTATTCTATAGATTTCATTTTGCTAAATTCAAAATCATGTGCTACTCTTTAAAATAAAAACCACAAAATATAAAATTATATGTTTTCAAGACAACATTATGAGAAAGTCTTGCGAGTTTGATTTCTGTTTTGAAATTGCCTAATCAAAATCTACGGCGTTCTGTAGATTCGAACTAAAACTATATAGGGTTGTCCTATAAACGGTTTCCTGGAACATAGAAAAATCTATAATATTAGGAAAAATAGCGAATATTATATATGGACGATCTTCAATATTCCATTGCTATTTGAATGAATCGTAGTTAGAAAGACGTAGTAACAAAGATAGACAAGGGGATTCTGGGATGGTTAGGACGTGTCGAGAGAAAGAATTAAAGATTTGGGAAAAAAGAAAGATTGGGGAAAAAGACTCATAAGGTGAGAGTGAACGGGTAAGGGTTGACCAAGGCGAGCTTATCACGACTAAATTGAGGACGTCCTAAAGAAAGGCCAGGTCAAGAGCATTCTTACGTCGTGCGCCTGATAACAATTGCATTGCCAGAGCTTTAAATTGCAAAGATCAGACCGCTGTGCCCGTCACTCTGAGACATAAGTTGATAAGTCCCATGTGCCTGTAATTTCACCAGCACCCTCACCCTTCAAGACCGGAATACAGTAATGCTGACATTACTGCTTGGCGGCAGAAATAGGTAAGGTGACAGTACTACCCTCGACGAACTCGTTCAGAAGAAGTTCTACTGCTTCTACATGTATGAAACACTGATGCATGTTGGTGAAGCGACAGATGTGAGTCAAGATCGTAGCAAGTGAAAGGAAGGTGGTGCCTGCTCGGACGGAGAAAGAGCTTGAAGAATGTATATCGCACTTGAAGTCAAACACTGTCGTAACTCAAAAACTAGTGGAAAAAAACACATTTTGAAAGTTTAAAAAATACGGAATGTATCTTATTGCGAAAATGTGATTATTTTATTTATACATAATATTTAATCATCTATTTATAAACCAGAATATAAATTCATTGGTTTCACTCTGTAATTGTTTGAACTTTCAAATCGTATCTTCTTAATTCCACAATTTTGAGTTATGACAGTATTTGGTGTCGTGTGCTATATAGTCGCACTGCTATTACAATAGTGTTATAACTTAAAATACGTGGAATCCAAGATTATACCGTTGCTGAACGTAAAATTTGGGTCTCTACACGACAATAAAACCGTCATTAGAATATTATAAGAAACAATTAAAAGACTTACTTAACTCTAAATGAGACAAAAGTTATGTGTGCTAGTTCTGTACAAAACAGTCCTTACTCAAAAATAGTAAATTATATTTGCCCATTTATTTTTAAATATACTTGAAAAGTATGAAATTGTTTAGATGTCTATAATAAACTTTGTTTTTTACATAAATTTTAATAACCCTTCACAGGAAGTGAATTCGTTTTTCATCGATTCCGAAAAAATACAGTTCTTGGGTTAATACACTGCTGTGTTAATAGTGAGATATGTATTTTAATGAACAATGAACTATAAAATTTCAAAGGAAATCGCGCGGCCTCGTTTCATTCATTGTGAAGGTTCCTTATTTTAAAGTTCAAATAATCTCAGTCCAGAGTACTACAAAATCCGACCTCAAAAGTCATTCATCCCCTAGTTTACCACCTTTAGAGATGGAATATTTTTGTAAAATTTAAATGGAAACAGAAGTGGTACCTCTTTCCAATAAAAAAATGATATTCAAAATCTGTTCACAAATGTCGGAGTTATCGCTAAATAAAAAATACAGAGAATTGAGAACCTCCTCCTTTTTTTGAAGTCAGTTAAAAAACATAAATATAGCAAATACGTAGGTACTGTAGCAGGTTGGATAGATTATATTATTATTTTGTATTTGGAACTGTATAAAAGTAGAAAAGTTGTTGTCAAATGAACATCGAGAGAGTTTTGAACAAATCTTCAAAACTGAACGCTCACAGTAAATCTTAATTATTAATATATTCCTCGTTTATTATTAAGCAGTACCTCTCACTACGCTATAACCACAGCTACACCTCACACAGTACGTACACAGCTTTAACTAATACAGCGTAAAGATTTCAAGAAAATAAATACCTGATAATAATCGAAATGCATATCCCCTGGTATAGGCACACTATCATAGTCCCAAAGCGACATTTTGTTTAATGTTTTATCACTAAGTGTTTCCACAAGCACTCTCTTTCATCTAATACAAATATTTTTCCTTTTTATTGTAATTTATAACGATAGTAAGGGTTTCTTATCGAAAGTTATCTAGAGTACCAAAGTTCGCAAGTGTATCGACATCTTTTCGATAACGTGACGATAACGCGTCGATAATAACGTTGATAACAGACTTTATAACTCCTTTTATGGTACCAAATTTGTCATTTTAGGCTTCAATTTAGCTCTAAGTATCTGTACCAAAATAATTCGGAGAAATACTTGTAATACAACACTTCTAACTAGAACGACAGCACGTTGTCTCTCACCGTCTACGGTTACGAAGGCAGATTCAATGTGATGTTGGGAGGAATTTACTAAAAATAAAAAAGTTCCTACACCTCGCTGTACGAGTACGAGACTTCATGATATCGTTGACATGCTCCATAATATCTATCATTATTCGAAATTTATTGACAATATGCTACTCAACATTAAAGCGCGAAACACACAGAGAGCGGGTGCGGATCGAGCGGGGGTCGAGTCGGGAGCCGCGCCCCACTCACGCCCGTCTTGCGCCCGATCCGTTTTTTTAACAGATCTGTGTATCGTTGCTATGTTATAATATTATTTGTGAATAGCCGAATACATCTTTCTTTCTTTCTTTCTATGTAGGTATTTACGTGATCATAAGAATAATAATATTGTCATGATCTGAAGCACTTCACTTATTATGTACATTTTTATGGGGCCTTAGGAGACTATTTGCGGATACGTTGATGATTGCAGTAAAGCTGTCAATAATACAGGGAGTAGGTACTTATTGCCCATTTCCTGAGCTTGCCTCTTACTTCATTTAAATAAAACCTTCAGAACCGACAACAGATTATATAATAACATTTATTTTAGACAACATCGTATACGTTTCTCTGATCTCAAAGTAAGTAACTAAACACTTGTGTTATGGAAATCGGAAACAACGACGGTACCGCAGACACCCAGATCCGAGATTATATAGAACAGTTAATTTTCCTTCATATACGAGTATTTATATTTCTACGTGTATATATTTGCGTGTAATGCGCTTTGGTGGCATGACTTACTTACTGACTTACACTTTTGATCCCACTCTCGGAATTTATATTATAAAAAAAGTTAAAGGTAAAAGCTAGCTGGAAGGAATCCCTGTATGGAATAAGCTCGCCTTTGTACACCCTTTAAAATTCTTTGTAAAAATTTGTAATTTGTTTGTACATTAAAGTATTTACATACATACATAATAGCTTTAGTTTTTCGATATAAAGATATTTCTTATCTAGACAAAGCAAACAAATTTTTATACACATTTACGTTTTGGTCGATGACTTAACAGCAGTGCAGCTTGCAAAATGATATCTAAATCATATTGTGTCCATGCACATTTCATTTTCAATGTTTATTGTTTCGACTGTTCTGTAACAGGCGCCAATATCATGATCAGCAAATGTTTAAAATAAGTAACAGATATGAAAATGTACGGCAACCATTGAGTATATAACCAGAAATAGAGACGAAATAAGGGCCATATATTCCTGGTAACGCATTAGCGATACAGCTCCTATAAATATCAACTCTCGTTTGCACTGAAATATAGACAGGCCGACTACTGTGTGTGCGCGTCTCCGTATATTCCAAAAAATTTTCTGTATTTATTGTAATAAAGATAATATCCCGTGCTGTTCTATTCGGTGGTGTGGGAAAAGCAGCATAACATCTAAATACAAAACAAATGGATTCACATTTCATTGGTAATTAAATATTAAATATGTAATTTTGCAATATTCGTCCATTATAGCATATATCAAGTTAACTGATCGGTTTGAAGTGAAACAGTTGACGACAACCGTCAATTGTTTCGAACTCGGTCCAGCCAATTGAAGCGCAGTTGTCACAGTAATGATATGGCAGAATAGTTTTCAAACAAATAAATGACATTTCGTCTCTATTTCTGGTTATATACTCGATGACGACAAATAATAACATAGTTTATAATTTAATCATACAAAACATGTAACTAACTAGTTTGACAGGTGATATCTAAAAAAATCAAATGTGTGATTGGTCCATGAGTTTTTTTCTTATTTACATGAAAAAATAACTACTTTCGATAAGGTTTGAGAATTCTACGAAATCATCGTTCCGTTATGAACTATATTTTTTATACTTGTGTACAAAAACTACACTTAATGAAATTGGTATTCGACATCTCATTCGTGTTGTAGTAGATTGATTCTTCAAAATTCCGCAAGGTGGACATTTTGATAGTTCAAATGTAACTTAACAGCATTTATTTATCTTAAAACATTCTAAGTCCATCAAATCCGTGAATAATCACGGCTGGATCGTGTACAGTCGCAGGCGCAGAACCGGTTGTCAAGGTTCTTGGTTTTCCCGCACGACACCAAGATGGCCGCCTAATATTGTTACTTAGTAACCACGCCGCTACACTGATTTATTTTTTAAATTTATTTTCATGGTACTTTTTTATTACCGTGGACTTTTAATTTTTATGGTTTATCTGGTTATTACAATAAGTTATATTACAGCTCATTACTGTGGAAGTACACCATCCACTTGCTTTTATTCCATTAAAGTTTTTATTCACTTGTTTTTATCTCACCCAAATCAAAAGAACAGCATTAAAAAATAAGCAAAAAATCTAATAACAAAATACTGATATAAGAAATAAATTTGAAATAATCATCATCAACCATCTGTTTTTATTTCATTATTTGTATTCGATGCACGTCTGTTTTGTTCTTCCAATCATCTCTACTTATTTGACTTTAAAAAATTCAACTATAATATGATTCAACCCTAAAATGTGTTAACTGACATTTGACACGAACCATTGACAATTTTCAAGCTTCACTATTTTTAAGCGAAGTACGCATAAAAATTAATTGTATATCTGTGAAAAAAGCTTAATATGAATACCACTCTACCTTCCTGTCATACAAGTTATAGCATATAAATCCTCGAGATGGACAGGACAGCCTCTTGTTATATACGCCACATATTTAAATATGTATTAAATAAAGTGAAATATTTTTATTTATTACTTTTTAAAAACATCACACACAATTTTGAAATTTGAACTTTCCGACATTGTTACGATAAGTCATATAGTGCTGAATTTTAATCTTAAATTCGCTATGTGTTTCAAAAATCAAGTGCTAATTAATTAATATATCACCGCTATGGATCGTGGTGCTATCCACAGGTGCCAACCAGGGAGGCAACTACTACTATAATGAGAGCTTTTGAACTTTTGAGCCAGGAACGATACATGGCGGGTTTCTTTTTTAGATTATACATTTTTGAAAAAATTCAACAAATTTTGTCACAAATATATAACTTTTTGACGAAATCTGTTGAAAATCCCATTATTTGTTAGTAGACCTTTCTAGGGTTCTAGTTTTTTTCTTTATGTTGAAAGTGAGTGATCATTTATTTAAATCGTAAAACCGAGTAAGTTGTTGACTGTACCTAGAAATTAATTATTGAGAATAAAAATTACCATGTCGCATTTTTTAAAAAGGCATATCGAAATTTCACAGAAAAATCGATGTTTGAAATGTATATAAATTGTTTCGATGTATGTAGCTTATTATTTATATCACAAGGGCTTCAATGCTAAAAAAGACGCTTTGGTTTACTGCCTATTCGTTACTTCGAAGTCCGTGTCTCAGAATAGATTAAAGATAATGTTTTCTTCTTAATTATCCATAATATATGTATATATAATTTGTGAAAGTGTTCATCCAGGGAACTACTGCCATCTTACCTATGTTTGCCACCAAGCAGTAAAGTGAGCATTACTGCGTTCAGGTTAGGAAGGGTAATGGTGCTGGTGATATCACAGGCACATGGAACTGTCAATTTATGTCTCTGGGTGCCCGGCATAATGGCAGACAGAAGATTGTAGCAATGAAAAATTGAATTAAACTAACATTGACTACCTTAAGCGAGAGACTGGAATCCGTACTAGGTAACTAGACCGGTGTTAGAATTCTCTCTCAAAGGTGGGAGCCTTAACAATTAATTTTTTTTTAAATAAAAGTGGCTACGCTATATGATAAACAATGTGGTGATACGTGTGTGCTCGCTGGTGCGTGTGTAAACGTTTGCATACACGTAAGTGTGTGTATAGTGTTTGCATGATTTTGTTCGTTTATATTTAATTTTTAATACACATTAATCCAATCAACCAAACGCCCCTGCAAAATCATGTTTTTGAAGACACAAATTTACTACCATTATCGGATATTGTAAAGAAGGGAGGTCTGAGTCACACCCAGAATGTGGGTAATATATTCCCATTGAATAAAAGAATTGCTAGACACTGAACTTTATGTTCTCGTCTATAAAACGCCTGAAGAATGCCAGATTAGTTTTCGGTTTATAGTACATTTTATAGACTATCAAAATTTCTACCTTGCCCTTAAATTCCTTTTTGCTTTGCCTAATAGCTTTATAACAGTCCACTATAGAGAATGAAAGGGATTTAAATTAAAGGGAAATAAATTAATGAATAAAAGTGTTTTACGGTATTTATAAAATGATTAATCACGTCCAACATTTATGACTACCTCTCACTATACCGGGTACTAATAGTCGGATCAACTAATGAAGAAACTTTTTCACTGATTTTACTCTCGTGCTCTTCGTACAGAAAATTACCTAGAGAGCTGATAATAGTGTTGTGACTATTATGATTAAGAATCGATACTAGCTCAGCTTGAAATAAAATTTTTCCCGTACTAATACGGTTCGTTTTGCTCGAGTCGCGCAGCAGGGATACTGGCTTTATTTCAGAATTTATTTTCTTACAAACTAAATTAAAGCTATTTGAAAAATGGATATCGTATAGTATACGTGATCTATTTAGTTCAGTTGATATAAAAATCATTGGTGTATGTAAAGTACTTATTCAATACAGAGCGGTTTTCTTCTAAAATTTCGAAGTAAGTTTTTTTTCTATCGCGAACATTTTTAGAAATAATGTTTTACACCATGTAATCAGTGTATATTCAATTTTACTATATATTTTTTCCAAACCGATTGACTCAACACTTTCCCTGTTATGGGGAATCAACCAAAGCCATTTGAGGTTGTATAGAGATTCAATATTAAAAACGGGTTGCATACTGCATGTTGAAGAGAATTAAACCCTGACTGACGTTTGCATTTTCAAAAAGTTGATTATCAATAAATTAAAAAATCAGTTACGAAATAAAATTCCTTAATCAATGGGAAATTAGTTATAAGCACTTTCAGTATATATACAGTTCGAGTTCTACTAACTAGGTTATTATTTGTTAGTTATAGCTATGTACTATTTGTAATGTGTAACTGTTTGTTGATCCCAATAAATTAAAAAAACGTACTGCATTCGTTTTTACATAAAGATTCCGGAGCATATATTAAGATTATCATTTCTTAAATTTAAAAACTACATTAAAAATATTCTAATTGAAACGTCATATTACAAAATTGAAGACTACGTGTTAGATAAAGATGTATGGAAAGAAGACATGGCTCTAAATTCCACACAAATTCAATTCATATTATATTTTATATAATCCAAAGCATTTAAGTTTAATTCCTAATGAAAACTTTTGGATTTCTGCCTTACGTTCCCCTGGTAGCCTTCGTCGAGATGTCTAATTACCAGATATTGCAATTATTGCAATTAAATAAAAATGTGGTAGCCCAATGGTTTGACCTACCGCTCTCAAGCAGAAGGTCGTGGGTTCGATTTTCGTAATTAACGGTAACCTATATAGCCATATAGGTTAAGTATTATTATGGTTATTAAAACCAGCAATTTACTTTACTGAGACAGTGTGTTAAAAAGGGACCTTTGTAAAATTTTAAGTAAAAATGTAATAATAATTTTTTTTTTCTTTTTATTTTAAATCATTCCAGGATTTCAGGGGAGATATTATTTAAGTAATATACATAGATGTATATTACTTGAAGTTTAGTAAATATACTCTGCTTGTCTCTGCTAATTAAATTATTATGGAGTAATTAAAGCCGTTGCGCATATTAACCTTTATAGTAGTGCCATAGCCGGTAGCAAGAGACAAACTTCTCAACACTCAACAATTTTGTTTCTCAAATTCACGTTAGCTAGAAACATTCAGTACAAAGAGTTGCCTCGTGTGCTCGTTAAAACCAGTTACACATTAATATCAGAACAATATTTGAAAGGCTTTATTGACTTATTGCCTTTTATACCTATTCTAAAATATAGACTAGAATAATTCGTGTACTGGTTAACTGGTCTCACAATGTACAATAATTACCTGCCATAAACTTAATTAAAGCAACAGGACAATCAATTGCCTTAACATAAAGTCCATAAAATACGTTGTACGAAGGCCACGCTTATGACGCCAGCAAGTTTCCCTTTCACCAACGCGAGTGGGCTGCGCGCAAGTAATCGATATGATCGATTTATTCGCCACGATATCGATAATCGTAATTCAAATTGTGTGGGAGTTTCTTGGCAAAGGTGAGGCTAATATTAGGTTCCTCTAAGTTACATTCCTAGCTATTAAGATGTCATTGAATATCATGATTTTTATTGTTTAACAAAAAGTTGTTAAAAACAAGCAAAAATAAAGCCCTGCAACAAGCAAATATTTTTTAGAGTAAGATTTGGCACACACTTCAAGTGTTAAAGTTTATTAAAAATAATACATTTCATTATCGCGTTGCACTTACATACTGTTTTACGTCATATTTTTGCCTAAACGTTTTGTGTGGTAATACTCACAAATTCTTATCTTGATTGATTTATTTAGTTCGTATAAAATGGATTTATTATTGCCTTAATATGTGATTATAACAAAAACTTGTTATCTTTTTTATTTAATACCTCTAATTAGTTAGAATTTACGTTAATACAGTTTTAATTTCGAGTATTTCAATAATCTAACTCTTAGGTGGTAAATTACATATTTTTTAAATACTGTGCCATATCTATAAATTATTATTTAAAAATTCAGAAAATTTAATTAAATTCCTTTTAAGTTACGTTCGTTTTAATCCGTTTTGAAAAAAAAATCTAAATATATAATTTTTATTTCTATATTTTTTTCAGAAAGGCGGTGATTAAGGTCACCCTTGAGGTTTTTTTTTGTTTACCTTTCATATATATTGCAATATAAAGTGGAAAATGTCAGCAATTCGGCTGCGACTATTTATTCGCAATCTTCACAATTGTATTATCACGTCACTTCTTTCTATAAAATGGTATTTTAAAAGTTTGCAGTCCCGTATACCTAAGTGTTGGTAGCTAGCTCCGTTGCCGTACGTATTACGGTAGCTGCCAGTATTTTGGCTATCTACCACGGAAACCTATTAATTTCATTAATTTGGTATAGTCCTATTAATATACCTTAGCTCCTCTTGTCTTTGCAGGTAATATTGTTAAGAATTAAAATCAGTATTGAGTATAAATAAGTAAAATACAATGTTATTTTTAAAAGGAACACGTTCGTTTTCCGTTCATCAACACACAAGTGTTATATGTATTGTTTGATACAAAAATACCATACTAAGTATGTCATCCACGCCCAAGCTAAGAGAAAGAAAAGGCGTGGTGTGACATGTCTGGTGTGTAATAGTACTTGTAATTTGCTAGATTCACAAAATGTGTCAATCCCTAGGCAAACGCAAAAGGCATATCTAGTTTGTACGTCCGTTGCAGTTTTTGACACATATAAAATTTTTATACAATTGATATATATTATTTTTATATATTATATAAATTTGGAATGTCATTGATTCGAAAATCAAAACGTCTTCAGTTTTGTTGCAAATGGAGAAATAGTTTTTTTTATGATACCCAGTGTCGGGACGAACAAGTCGTGCGCCTGGTAGCAAGCGACACGCCTGTCCTTAACAGTTGCATTGCCACTCAGAGAAATAAATCACAAAAGGCACTGACACACTGCATCGGTGACCCGAAGTTGACAAGTCAATGTAATTTCACCAGCACTTGCCCTTAAAATCGGAACGCAATAATGATCACATTATTGTTTGGCGGCAGAAATAAGTAAAGGGACAGTACTTATCTAGACGGACGCTTTCATAAGGTAACTCTACTGCTACTACTATTAGAAATAAAACAACGTATATTATTTTGTAAAAATCAATACAGAGTACTAAAAAAACCGGCCTCAAAAGCCATTCACTTCCTAATTTGCCATCCTTAGAGGTGGAATGTTTTCTTCAAATTTAAATGGGACCACACTCTTTCCAACAAAAAAAGAATCATCAAAATCTGTTCACAAACGCAAATGAGTTATCGCGTAACATACATACAAAAAAACATACATTCGAATTGAGAACGTCCTCCTTTTTTTGAAGTCGGTTAAAAATGTAGGAAAAATTCGATTTTCCAAGCATTGTCAGCATTAAGAAATTAGCGTTCAATCGCGAATTTTGCGATGTAGTGATAATTATGCCAAATTAGCTAGCTTCAAACCTTTTGGACAACAATCACCAAATGCATGATATTTAATTCTAAACCAGGTTTCGTTTTTATTTACAGACTCAAAGGCCTGAGTACTTGTACTTAAACTCGACAAAAAAATTTAATTCTTCAAAAAACAAAATCAATATCTATTAATGTTTGCATTAATTGTCATCTAGGACTCTGTTCAAAAAAATTTAAAAAATAAGCAAATGTTGATTCAAAATATATGTATATACTTTTAATAAAACTGAATTTAAACAAAGACATAAAATAAAATATCAAGTAACAAAAATAATTAAAATCTAGGCATGAATAAAATGAAACGCGTGTGCGTGTATGCGTGGATCGTGTTGTGTTTGTGTGCGTGCGTAGTGCTGTATTGTTCGGCAAATACAGACCATGGCAAAGAGTGCAATCTTTATCTATACGATTTTTATCCAATTTTTAGCTATACGAATAATTAATCTAGACGACAAACGCAGGTGGGATTAAACCATGTTACCTAACCATATTCCTCGAAATGTATCCTGTATAACACCCAAAGGTAAGCTTCTCGACGTCAGAGCTTTGAAAGTTTGCCTTCGCGAGGAAGTTGTTGCCAAATTAGTCTCTTAGCGTAGATGTTATAATGTATAAATAAAATTGAACATATGATATTACATATTTATGTAAAAAAATATTAGTAAGTGTTTTATTAAGTTCGACATTTTATACAACCTCTTCTTTTTATCTTTTCCAGTAATAATAAAGGTACTTTACGCACCCAATACTAAAATCATTTTTGAGTGACCCAATTTTACAATCTATGCTTGATAACTCTTTTATCTCCAGGGTCGTATTTAGAAAAAAACATAATAAACATCAATAGTAAAATTTTAAATGTTTTGTGACTTATCTTTTAAAAAAAATAAACAAGTTAACAACGCAATGGAAAACAACAAACAAAGTAACAAAATGTATAATAATTGTTCCGTGCGTCATCATTTCTCAATTGAGCTGACCAAAAGTTCGCAACACTATTACTTTAGCATTTTCCTGGTACAGACCGGCGCCGGCGCATGTTTTCGCAATGCTATGATTCAGACTACGTGCCAATGGTTAAAGATTGAATCATAAGGTACTAAAGCAACTCTCACTCTAAGTCTGATTTTTGTTGAATGTGATTGAATAAAATATGCTGATTAAAATAATGTTCTGTTCGCATTAATTTGCTGTACAATAAAGTATACTTAATTTCAATGTCCTAAGACTTAAAATATATGTTTATGTTATCATTAAACAATCAAAAACAAAGTATTAAAAGAACGTGCCAGAATGCTGATAAGAAAAATTTGTAAAGTTTCCTTATTGATTATGATAAAACTAGTTGACGTAAATATCGATAGCCATCCACTACCAATTAGTAAATTTATCTCACAGATAAAAAAAACAAAATAAACAAGACATTTAACACAAAATCTTTGACTTTCGATGAACCATTTTGGTTAGATAAGGCAGTAGCTAGGGGCTATTTTTAAACCCCCGAAATTTTGTTTAATTCTCAGTGACATAATTTCCCGGGTATTTCATCTCGTATACTTTTGTTGAGTTTAGTCTATATTTCGACACAGTCGCATGAAACACTATGAAAGATCTCCAGGGATCGCGATACTGTCTCATTGTCCCAGTAATCACTTCTCTTTTAGGGGTGCAATTACACATCTCGCCTACAAGGTCTAGAGGTGTAAAACAACACATCGAACAAAAGTGCAAATGGAAATGTATGACCTACATAGTACATCAATCAAAGAAAGCACTTGCGTAACAATCATAATAACTCGGCATGCCGCTTCCGTACATTCATAGCTCTATGTTAATTCACGTAACACTGACAGTACGTCCTCGACCTCCTTTAAGCAAAAGTGAAAATCGGCGCGCAAACATGAATCTAAGCTTCTTGGAAGTTTGCCTTATTATTGCATGAATATTTCTCAAATAAATGTGAAAAAAAATGCTAATTTACCTCGTATTTCACGGTGCATTTACGGTCTTTTGAAATAGCTAGCCTAGTCATAAGTTTTGGAAGTGAAGTTATTTTTTTTCGACACAAATTCTTATAATTTTTTTTGTTAAGACTTTAACTTCTTTATTTATGATTTTTTTTATTATGACATTGTTATAAAGGTTTCCAATAATATTTTTGATAAAGGATAGTAATGTGAATAGTTATAATGTACTACAGATGACCTTATTTCTAAGTGTCAATGTCTTTGATGAATTCGGCTATGGCGTCATGTTGCGAAAGTTTTCACAACGAGATCAAGAACTAATTTCTACCGAGAACAAGAATATTGGTGTCAAAAGACTTGATTAGGGCTACCATATCAGGATTGCAAAGTAACATAACTCATGATTATGAGACGAGAAAGCTGTGAAACTACAATTAACCCTTTTATATTCAGCATTTCTCACAAAATAATCAAAAATTAATATCTACTGAGAACACAAAGATTTATATTTAATAAAATGTACTAGATTAGGGTCATTAAGTAAAGTAATGTATTACCCTATATTATATAATTTAATATGACAAAAAAACTATAAAACGTTCCAAACTCTTTCTTATTTCTAACGTGTTTTCAAATTGATAATAATAATATGTGCCAGACAATCACACCAGTTGCCTGGTCTCAGGCTAGGGATTTCCCTGTACTGTACCAGAGCAACTGACGCCTGGGGCACTTCCCAGAACACCCAGACCAGAATTAACTCAGAAATGTTCATTTACCGAATTCGGGAAATGAACGCGGGACCTCAGCCACCGGGAACACAATTTAAACCGTTAGGAATTTCTTGGGGACTTACAGCTTTACCAACACGCCCAACAAGATATTGGATTACAGTTAATGAAAGATATTAAACCATTTTTAAACCATTTAAACTGATAAAATTAATTACAACTGATAAAATTAATAAAAGCAGTTAATTATAAATATTCTAAAGTATAATGTTATGTGATAAAAATATCCACTATTTCCGATATTTATAATGTTATTATAAAATATAATATCAACCTAATTAATTGTTATCGTCCTAAACTCACCATAGAACTAAACATTTCTTGAAGTGGACTCGAAAAAAATTAAAATTTGTAAACATAGAAATGGTCTACTGGCACATTTCACTGCCGCTATATAACTCACACTGACTGAACGGTATTTCGGTACTTAATAACGATGGCGCAATATGTTACAGTTGTTTCAAAAATCATCGCTGCAAAGAAATGGCGCTAAAGTCGCTTAAATTTGATATAGTCTGTATATAGTCTATATATATATATATATATATATATATATATATATATATATATGTGTGTGTGTGTGTGTGTGTGTGTGTGTGTGTGTGTGTTGCCACTTTTCATGAAAATTTAAATACGTAGTCGTTGTCGATACTTTTGACGATAGATTGTGAAATAAGATAAAATTATGCGAAAACTGACTGAATTGTAAATATTACGACGACACGTTCCAATGATTAATAATTGCGTTATTGCCTTCTTTATTCTTATTGGGTTAAAAAAAAACAAAGAAACTTAAATTTTTTGTATAATAAACAGTATTGACATTCAGATTTCCCGGTTCAGCATTGCTAAACAAATGCACTGTCAAACCTTTCAGTGTTGCACTGTCATTTAAATGGCTGTTAATCTCAGAGCAACCGGCTCTACCACGGCGAAATGGTCGACGTTATTTTCGCCATTCTTGCATTGCAATAGAGGTTTTTCTAACAAACTCTTTCTGCGTCGATAAAATATAGATAAACTCCCTTAAACGGTTTACCGGTAGAACAAAAGTTGTTTTTTTATTCAACAGTCTATAGAGCCACACGGTTCCTCATTAAATCAGAAAGTAGCAATAAATATTAATTAGCAAAATATATTACATTTAAACAAAGTACGAGTCACAATCTGGTTCATTGTATATAAATAAGTATACGTGAATTTTGTGATACATTTAAATGAACTGTATTGCAAAGACTTTAAGTTTACTTTAAATTACGAGAGTAGCTTTTAAGTAATTACCAACATGACCTTCGCAGGGACTACTTCCGACTTTGGTTTTTTTTTTTCACATCAGAGCACAAGTAAATTGCGTATACAGCCAATTGCTTTGCGGTTTTATGGGGATTTAAAGTTCAAGAATATTTTACATTTTCTTGTATGTCTTACAAGATAATGTAATCATTGCAGCTCAATCCAGATGCTGATATATCTAGATATTGTTATTTAAATTAAAGCGCGCGGGCTATTTTTGACTTATTCATATCAATAATGAAATAATTTCGTTCTCATGCTAATAATCCGTATTTTATAGTATAAACAGCAGCAGGAAGGAGGACTTCCAAAGTTAACCCTGCCCGGGCAATGCGCACTTAACCAGTAACATTTATAAATGCTTTCCTTTCAAAATTGAAGCAAAAAAGTTCAAGGCTTCACGCGCACGACTAATTCTCTGCACACGACCAACCAGTCGTTGTCGGAAGTGTTGAATGTAGTCACGATTTAAGTAGCAACTTTAGTGTTACCATTAGGTAACATAAGTATACAAGTAGGTATAGATAAGTGTACATTATGTATATATTGATTTTAAATTTAGTTATCTATAAGAGAAATGTTGCCAGCTTTGTGGACACATTACCCCAGGGCGCGGGCGTCGATGAACATTCTTCATTATCATTATGAACCCATTTATACATCCCACTGCTGGACACGAGTCTCCTCTAAGGCCATAGTAGTCCGCCATACTGGCCTACTACCAGTTGGGGATTTCACACGTTTTCCAGGGGTTGTGAACATTCTTCGACGTGCAGGCTTCATCACGATGTCTTCAGTCACCGAAAAGCTCATGACGAGTTTCAAATTGGAATTTCGCACATATATTCCGAAAAAGTCAGAGGTACGAACCCGGGTTCGAACCCACGGCCTTTGCTTGGGAGGCGGTAGGTCAAACTGTCAAACTGGTCTGCTACTACGGATTTTTTTATATCATATATTTTGCTGTGCAAATATTCTACTAGCTTTTTGTTATTATTATTATAATATTATTACATTATTATTGATACAAAAGAAAACTGGCTGAGTGAAGAAAATTCTGTGATAGATTTCTTATATATCTCATAGGCGTTACGGCAAAAAAGTCGTTAAAAATCAAAATAAAAACCTGCAATAAGCTATTTGTAAGGTCCGCTTTTTCGTTTTGTGGCTAAGTTGACATAGCGTCTTCTAGCAAACCGTACTAGATGCTACACCAACGCTATGATACAAACATCTCTTCTAATTATTGATTAAAATTGTCCAGTCTACTTATTCCGAGATACATTGCCAGTGATACAAATATAAAATGCACTATTTCATTAAAGAAACGGCTAAGCATCAAAACTAATCGAGTAAAAGAAAATTGCATTTCCATTACTGAAACGCCAAGTTAATTTACTACATACGGGAAAACGGTTAATTAACGAGTAATGGAGTGCAACCACGCAATGCCATCGACTTGTCTACGATTTCAATTGGTAGATTTCTTAAGCTTTGATAGAGAATAAATAATTAAAAAGAAGGTCCAAGTTTTTTTTCATTTGTATTTGTTATAATACCTAGTGACGGGACGAACAAGACGTGCGCCTGGTGGTAAGCGACAAGTCTGTCCATAACAGTTGCAGTGCCACTCTGTGCTTTATATCGCAAACCACTTAGAGGCACTGTCTCTGCGTCCGTCACCCTGAGACATAAGTTGTCAAGTCCCATGTGCCTGTAATTTCATCAGCACCCTTACCGTTCTAAACCGGAACGCAGTGATGCTCACATTACTGCTTGACAGCCGAAATACGTACAGTGGTAGCACTTCGTTGCGATGAATTCTTTCACAAGGATCTCTAGTGCTAGTAAAATATCATATTTTTTAATTTTATTTTGTGAAAATACTTAACAAAGTTCGAACAAACCCAAAGAATAAAAATTTCTTCGATCCGCCTAAACTGCAACTAGCGACCTCACCATACCAGGGCTATTGCTCTCCCAACTAAGCGTTTTTTTTAATAATATAATATCAAGTAACGGGACGAACATGTCGTGCGCCTGATAGTAAGCTACACGTCTGTCCATAACAGTTGCACTGCCACTCTTCAAATCGCAAATATCTGACGGGTACTGCTACTGCCCCCGTCAACCGGAGACATAAATTGACAAGTCCCATGTGTCTGTAATTTCACCACTGACAGAACGAGTCAGTAGACATTACTAACTCCTCTATCTACTTCGAAGATCTTCGTTTTACGTTTTAACAACTTTTTTTTGCCGTAAATAACTGTGAGACATCTATGCAAGTTCTTTACAACATACCAATTACATTTTTCATTTCATTAATACAATTTTTGTTTAAATTTTATACTTTATCCGCTTACGCGATGCAAGCAGCCGTGGATGCATGTTGTCACAGAGCGTTGCGCGATTCGTGCGTCACTGGAAGCATAGCACACCTAGAGGTGCCGGTGATGATTTTATACCGATTTATCCGATATCGAAGTTATAACAGGTAAAAGAACTAATATTAATTGCTATTTCGGTAACTACTCTAGCAAACCACAAAGTTTTTAAGGGCCGAATAGGTGGGGATAGCGCATCGCGTGAGCGGATAAACACAAGACCAGTGCTGTGTAACTATTTGACCTATTGCTAAGAATTGACTATTTTAGATAAGGACAGAATGTTGTTATCGTTATTTATTTGAACTACACAATTATAAAATAACGCACACAAATAAATAACGCACACACTCAACATAGCCCCGCATTAGGGAAACCCTGTGTCGCGGGTACCATGGACACACGCATAGACAACCACAAATTACACCCAAACTCACGAGAGAAATAATTGTAGGCCATACAACTATTTCTCTCGGCCCGGGAATCGAACCTGGGACCTCTGCGTGGCGGTCCGGCATGGTAACCGTTCGGCCACGGAGGCAGTTAATTATAACTATAATATGTTATTTTAGTAGCAAGAGGGCTCCTTGTGAAAGAGTTCGTCCAGGGAAGTAGGTACTGCCACCTTACCTATTTCTGTATTTCCAAAATCATTTTTAAAACAATGGATGTTAAGCCTTTTTTTGGCGCTTAAAATATTTTTGCTCTATCTAAGATTTTTGAGGCTTTCATACCGACACTTGAAAGGCAAAATGGGATAAGCGACACTTTTGGTCATATTGGTTTATGTGTACCGTTAGAATCAGCTAATGTTTCTGATTCCAGTGTCCAGTTTAGTAGCGGTAGAGCTACTTATGAAAGAGTTCGTCCAGGATAGTACTACCACCTTACCTATTTCTGCCGCCAAGCAGTAATATCAGCATTACTATGTGCCGGTTTTGAAGGGTAAGGGTGCTGGTGAAATTACAGGCACCACTTGTCAACTCATGTGTTAGGGTGACGGGCGCAACGGCCGAGCCTTTCTGATTTAAAGCTCTGAGTAACTCTGCAACTGTTATGGATAGGCGTGTAGCTTACCATTAGGCGCACGACTTGTTCGTCCTGTCACTTGGTCTCATAAAAAAACTATTGTGACAGAAAGAACTTTATGAAAATATTAGAAATAGAAAAACATCTCCTCAAAAGCTATAACACAATAATGTTTTCCTTTTGTTTATTTTTAGAAATACAAAATGCAAGAGGCAATGCATTAATTTTTATTCATTTAACATAAATTGAATTTGTAATGCTAAAGTAAAAATGTTTTGTTTATTTAAATTCCCTCTCAAAAACACTCTAGGGGTCAGATTGTGAATTGCACGTTGTGAAGTGTTAAATACAATCCGTTGCCATGAAAAAAATATCTAATACTAACGCTACAGTTAGGGAGTTTCCATACTAACCGACACAAAACCACATTAAGCTGATCAGAAAGATCTTTATGGCTATGTTATAAGAGCGAAAAAGAACTGCGTTTCGCTCCGACAGTTCGAGCGGAAGCCAAAGCTTTTTCAGCGTAGCTCATGCCGATTCCCATAAATTAACAGAGATGGCCTTGGACAAGCGCCCGGATTTTAACCCGACGCTTTGTTGTTTGTGTTTGTTATTACGGATTAAATCGGGTTAAAATCCATTATGCCCAAACTTCGAAGGCAAAAACTATGTATATATATATTTAAATATCTGTTGTAAATCGAGTATTGTTAAAATTTAATGACGTTTATTGAATCGGTTCACTGGTAAATTGCACTGAAATAAATCGATACAAAAAATCGTTAGATCGTATCGTATCGTAAAAATGGAATCTTAATGTACATCCTTGGTAGCGAGAATCTACAAATTGCAAGGTGGGTATTGTATGGAGTTGCCTCTTTTTCGTCTAAAAATTATATTTTACATCGAAATGTGTAATAAGTATGGAATTATACCGAATTCCGTGTTCGCCGTTTCCATCCCCGATTTTGGGCAGAAATGGAAATGGCAATTTAAACCCGGCTTTGTGGGTAAAAATCCGGTTAAAATCCGGGCGAGTTGATAGTCCATCTCTGTTAATAAATGCAGTGACTCCTTTAGTCAAAAGAGGGACGGCATTTTACTTACGAGATATTAGAAAACAAACATTGACGCTACCGAAACGCTGTGGGTGGATAAATAGTGTGTTTTTGTTTTCTTTTTATTTTCAAAGATGCGTAGGACAAGAAATCTGGATCATTGCCAGAGGAACATTTTCATTCAACAAATAAACTCATTATTTTCATTCACATAACGCTGCTCCTAAATTTATTAATAGGCCAATATTATGCGTGCTCGGTATAGAATGCGATAGTAGCAGTAGAAACACTTTGTGAAAGAGTTCGGTAAGGAAAGTGGATACTGGCACCATGTCTTATTCTGCCACCATACAGTAATGTGAGCATTACTGCTTTGAAAGGTAAGGGTGCTGGTGCAATTATAGGCACATGAGACTTGTTAACTTTACGTCTCAGGGTGACGGGCGCAGTGGTAGTAAAGATGTTTGCAATTAACTGTTATGCACGGGCGTGTCGCTTACCACCACGAGCACGCCTTGTTCGTCCCGTCACTTGACTATCATAAAAAGAATGATGTTTCCGAAATTTAAATTTCTTATTATCATTTGGTTTTTTAAATGAAGAAAAGCGTTGTGACATGCCATGTGACGTTCCTGACGCTTATTGAGTAATGTAGTGAACAATAGCTTAATACCTTCTCCATAGATTCACACACAATGCATGCAATATTTCAGTATTCTGCATTATCATTATCAATTTAAACAGCTTTCAGTAATATCGTTACGTGATAATAAGATTATATAGAAGGTTCGTGCGTATATGTAGAATTATGAACTGCGCAGTTGTACATACGAAACATCATCATCTGTCTCGCTCTCTTATCTAACTTTTACTCGTACTATCTCTGTTTATCGTTAAATTTATTATTATAAATACTCAGATAATGCTATCGTTTTACTTGTTTGTTTAAACCTTTTTTTGCGATAATGTTTTATATAGGTTTACATCACCGTTTTAAATAAATGACGGGTGGTGGTTTTTGGTCATTATTTATTATTAATGTATCGCCTTTAGACAGTTGATTGAAGATATCATTAAGCTGTAGAGAGATTAATGGCTCATTAGATATCTAATATAAATTCATTAGCGTTATGAATTTAGTTCGAAGTTCAAACGGACGAATCACATGTATTTATTATCACGAGAAATACAATTCGAAATTTAAATTACCCAATCACATGAATGCTAGACACTTCGAGACAGGCTTGTGACCAGTTTGACAACAGCATACTGAACTGCATACATATTATAATAATAAGGTCTATAAAATAATAGGACCTACAATGTAATAAGGCCTAAAATAGAGAGGGCCTAATAAAAACAGTAATGTGAAATTTTGTCTGACATTCTTTGCATGATGAACTGGTGAGTCAGTCGATAGTTCTCTTCTGAACGTAGGTCTGTCTGGTACAGTAGATTTATAATCATCGTTTAGCAATCTGTAATATTTCCCGAATTTTTAGAACACCCTCCGAAAACGTTAAACATTCTGGGTGTTATGGTATGCTTTTCGTAAAATTAACATCTCCAAAAATATTTCTAAAATGGCCCTGCAAATCAATTACTGCACGGGTGCTTCGTTTTAGCGCTCACTTCTCGGTAGAATCAATCTTCACGTTTATTTACCTTCTAATGAAGCTATTTTAAGTTTGGTCACAGCCCAACCACATGCAATGAATGCTGAGCATTTACATAGTATACTAAAAGTGTTTTATATTGTGAAAAACCATTCACGTTTTATGCAAATACATCGAGCGCCGAGCGAAAACTAGAAAGTCAACGCACACGCACGCACGAACGTACAGACGTACCTAACCTGTGTATGTGTACAGCGTTTCATAATTCAAAGCATGCTGTGGATTGTAGACAAACAGGTGCATTAATTTAATCTATAAATATTAAATTCTCTTTGGAATCTTTATAAGGAAAAAGTTCATAGAAAAAAAGAAAACGTACCGTATCAGCGTCTTCAACAAAACCAGACTCCCACAACATGTTCTCGTATAAACAGTACGTTACACGTCACTTTAGCAAACGGTTGAGTGTTTGGCGAAAAAATATTTTAGTATTTCAATGTAAACAATTTAGTTCATGTCCGCAATTGTTTACAGTCAGAATTCGCATCCCGTGACGTCGAGAGAGGGCACTAGGAAACTTAAGCGTGCGCGCGACTGTAGCCGTAGCGGAGTCTCGGAGCCGTATGCGCTAGCGCTGACGGCCGAATGATCGCGAACCCCTCCGGACGCCACCGAAGTTGTCCGACCGCGTCGACCTACTTAGCTCTACTTCGAAACGCCAAGTGGTCGAGTAGTTTTTTCTTGCATTTTCCGATTGAATTCAAGGTACCTTTATTCCTGTTGCAAAAAACATATTTAAGTTGATTTCCTTTCTACCTTTCGTACTTTATTAAGATGGCTACTTAAATTTTTTATCTACTCAATGTAACGTGTTCTGAACGGGAGGTGTTATAATAAGCTTTATAAAAGTATCCAACTTTGCCAAAGTACCTACAACGTATTCAATTTTCTTTCTAAAAGTATTTTTTTATTTTACGACTATGTACTAAAACAAGCTTTCATTTCATTCGCAGATTATAAACAAGTCTGTTACATATTCGCCGACAATTAACACATGCACACCTATATAATTTACATAATAGAGTGGTAGATAATACGACTAAGGACCACTCGTTGATGTCTTTTGTATGATGTATATTTTGCTCTGGTCTATTCACATTTATGTACATGTGTATATAGGTACTATTATATGTATATAAATTTACCTATGATGTGTATCCCGAGGCCTGTTTCATTCGAAAGTCACATTCACGTCCATAACGAAATGTCAAATCCTATCATTAACTTACCAATAAATTAATCATCATGTAAATTACACTTTTGCATGCTGTTTATTATATGTGAAACAAGATTGTATTGGCACTGTTTTTTTGTTTGTTACACCTACACCTGACACCACTATTTAAGAAAACTTTTTTGTACCAACATACCAAGTGACTGGACAAGTCATGCGCCTGGTATAAAGTTAAATAACCGAATTGTTACTATTATATTCGGTTGGCTAAAAATCCTGTGAAAAGCAATAAAAAATATAAACATCAAACTTTAATCAATTATATGTATATTGGCCATGTTGATCTACAGCCTTTTGTAATTTTAGAATTTCCTTTTCGTAAAACTTCCTGTCTTATCAAATACAGCTCCAAGAGTTTTTGATGGTCTCTTTGTTATAAAAGTCGTGTCCATTCAAAGAATTTTGTAGAGGCCGAAGCAAGTGAAAATCTGAAGGGGCGTGTTTTAGCGGCTTTATAAAAATGTGTGTTGTTTGGCATTATCACGATAAAATAGATTTACCAGTTCTGGGAGATTTTCATGAATTATAAACTTAAAACTCTCTCGCCTATTCTTTAAATGCACGCTAAAATATTATTTTTCAAATGACATTTTTCATAACAGACAAATCGAGCCATTACCGCCGACTTAAGGTAAGCGACAAAAAAAAAATTACAGGAGAGGGTTTTTTTATATATTTCTACTTTTGATGTGATTAGTACTAAATTGAATTTTAATATATAATAATGATTTCGTCGCGTAAACAAGTCTGCTGTCCGCGAGCACGTCATGGATAAATCTACACATACAATGAAATTTGACAAAGCCCAGGTCCTTGCAAAAGCAGTCCGTTATATACCCAGGATGCTGCGAGAGGCCATTAAAAATAAAAAAAATTCGAAGAATGATTAAATTGAATTGGAAGATTATTTCTTCGTACCATCAGTATGGGATCCAGTATTTCCTGTGATGAAAAATCCCAAACAAACATAAGACGGCAGTACCAATTAATATGTTTTAATTTATTCTAATTTCCATTATTACTTAATAATAAATTTAACTTAGTAAAAAATCATATTGTTACAATAAAATAATTTGTAAAATAATGTAAATTGGATTTTTTTTTCTGTAAAATTAAAAATAAGGTATTTATTTAATCACTTTTGTAACTATAGTGAAAAAATAGTGTTGTTTGCATTAATATTAGACATAACTCGTTGATGACTGTACCACCTCAGTTAACCGTGACTGTGGGAACTGTAAAGAGCCCGAAACGTTGTTGGTTTGTTTGAAAAACAAATATATGCGATTTAAATCCGGAAAAAAATTGTTTCATTTCCTATGTGTAACAATCGCGAAAACCTAAGAACTCGATAATAATGATTTTTTAACCGGTTGTGTAACAGCCAAAATTATTTTTAAAACAATGGCGCCTTTTTTGGCGCTTACAATATTTTTGCTATCTCTGTCTAAGATTATTGAGGCTTTCATACCGACGCTTCAAAGGCAAAATGGGATAAGCGACACTTTTGGTCATATTGAGTTATGTGTACCGTTGGAATCAGCTAATGTTTCTGATTCCAGTGTCCAGTTTAGTAGCGGTAGAGCTCCTTGTAAAAGAGTTCATCCAGGATAGTAATACCACCTTACCTATTTCTGCCGCCAAGCAGTAATATCAGCATTACTGTATTACGGTTTAGAAGGGTAAGGGTGCTGGTGAAATTACAGGCACTTGGGACTTGTCAACTTATGTTTCAGGGTGACGGCCGCAATGGCAGCGCCTTTCTTATCTTTGCGATTTAAAGCTCTGAGTAACTGCAACTGTTATGGATAGGCGTCTAGCTTACCATCAGGTGCACGACTTGTTCGTCCCGTCACTTAATATAATTTAAAAAATCCAACGATATATACATATAACTCAATATGATCCAAAAGTGTCGCTTATCACATTTTGCCTTTCAAGAGTCGAGATGTTTAAGTCAACAATTGCAATTAAAAATATGCAGCAAGATGCAACGTTTTTTGCCACCTTGCTTAATGTTTGTAGTAAAGGACGAAATTGCGATATGCACTATGTTGGTTGCGATAATAAGCTGGGTCGCTTACGTCATGATTTTTTAACATTGATTCTATCGTTTACACTAAAATATAAAAAAAAAACTGTTGAGCCAACGATAAACTTAGTTTTTGCTATAATTTCTATTTTATTTGATTTTGGCGAGAAATGTAACATTTAAAAAGTCCTTATGATGACAAAAACCGTACCGGACTTTCTGGTCAACCCATAATTATTAAATAGTGGTGGTAACCTAGAAGGAGAGCAGCAGTAGAGCTTCTTGTGAAAGAGTTCGTAAAGGGAAATACGGCCACCTAATTTATTTCTGCCGCCAAGCAGTAATGTGACCATTACTGCATTTCTGTTTTGCTAGTGAAATTATAGGCACATGGGACTTTTGAACTTGTCTCAGGATGACGGGCGCAGTGGTGGCCACAAAGATCTTTGCGATTAAACCGCAACTGTCTACTTAAGTTCTACTTAAGTTTTAATTATAGTGACCCTCTCTATCAACCTCTTGGTTACGCGAGGGCACTATAACCTGTGTAAGTACAGGGACCTTATAACTTCAGGTCCTAACCCCGGAACAGCCTGTGGACAAGGTTGTAACAGACCATCGTCACAGATTTCATCCGGATCTCAATGATCTTGTGCTTCAGGTAAGCAGTCCCGGATGCACGTACAGCACCGTCCCTATGTCCAGAGCTGTTGGCACGCTGACTTCTCATTGTGCATTGCACAACTACAATTGCCATACTGGCTTTTACCTATGCTTAATTGGTATTAATTTGGATGCTTTACTATCCAAATTAATACTCTTGATAAGAAATTTGAAATAAATAAACAGTTTTGTCATCTCTTGAATAATCTTATATAAAGTCTTTGTAAGATACGAGATTGAGAATAAAAAGCATCGATTTGCTTGAAAACGCAATGCGTTCTCAGCACTAATTTTCTTTAGAACTCATACCAACTTCTTATATTCAATGGAATAACTACTAGTACTAGCTTTTTCGATTCGATTCTTCGTGGGTCTAACGTCGTTAGTTGATCATTCATTGACGTATTGCTGCATGCCTTACTACGGGCCTCAGTAGGTCATGAATTCAGGAAGTAGAATGATTGTGTAATATGTTTAGATTAATAAGCATAACAATAAATTCAAAGACATCTAACAGGTACTCTACACGGAACCTTCAGTTCATTTGAATAGTACGCACTACAATTCTAAGAAAATACTACAATGACCCCGTCAAATTTGATCGATCGAGTTAATGCCCAAGGCTATCCCTTACCACTGTATTGGTATATAGAGATTAATAAGCTATTATACTTTTTCCATAAAATAATGTTTGCATGTTTGTATTTTTTCGTATAATTTAAAATAGTCATGAAGGTGTTGTCGACAGTTTTATCGACTGATTGTGAAATGAGATACAGATTTTCAGAAACAAATGAGTAGTAAATGTCATAACGTTCGAACGATTATTGAATTACCGCCTTCTTTCTTCTTATTTTGATAATTGGTATCGAAAACAATTCCTGAAGTATGACGTGTATTATTATTGTACAGTTCCTAAAATTCAATTTGTTTTGGAATGAAACTAGTTCGGCCATTATAGTGTAAGCGTAATCCATATTCAGTTGATAGTCGAGAGAATAATTTATTGACTGCAATTAGTAGCTGCTAGCAAGCTGGCAACCCTTTTGTGCACGAAACTGGAATTTTACTTCATCTTGGATAAAAATAGTATAAAAAAAAATGTGGCGGCGTACGTGTGTAGTGGACACATTATACATGTAAATTTCGGCACAGTAATTCAAGAAGAAAAGGTCTTTGGGCTGCAAAATTCAATATCATACTGTTTAAAAACATTACACCATAAAATGAAGAAAATTTATTTTGATTATAGCCCATGTTTGACAACGCCGTTGACTTTAATTACAACATTGGATTAGTATATTGTATTACTTTTATCTTTTACAATTACGTCAATTAAACGTTGTTTAAAAGATTTATTTCCAAACACCAATAATATACATGTAAAATCTTGACAGTTCTTTTCACGTCAATGACCATGTTTCATTTTTATATTTTTCATCCCAATATTCCCATTATGTAGGTAGTAGTATTTGGTATTCAGGTGATTCCGCAAAACCACCAGAATACACGTACAGTCACATTCACCAAGCCACCTTCTTAGTGGCTTGGTGAATGATATGTATTGAAGGAGGCCCACATCATCCTGCAAGACAAATTATATAAGCATTGAGGTGGATATTTGATTTAATGGTAGGTATACTGCTTGGAAAAAAAGGTACGACTCCTTTTGACCGCCGTCAGTTCCCGAACTTAGACATTTAATTCGTTTGTTTCTTTTTTATGAGTGACACGGGACGAACGAGTCGTGCGCCTGGTGGTAAGTGACACGCCTGCTCCTAAAAGGTTGCACTCAGAGCTTTAAATTACAAAGATTTGAGGGGCACTGTCACTGCGCCCGTCACCCTCAGACGTAAGTTGTCTAGTCTCATTATTTATAATTTTTTTTTTAAGTACAGCCAAGAGCACATCAAGTCTGAAGCTTTGAATATTTCAAACCGTTCTTATAGCAAGCAGTATATAGTCCAGTTGAACAATTAGTTGTGACGCTCTCGCTGACCTGCTCTGTGAGGCACTACATGATGAGGTCACGAGCTCGATTCGAAGGACCAATATTTGAAATGACCTTTTCTAACTTGGTTCTGTTCTTTAGCGTGAAACACACAGAGAGCGGGTGCGAGTTGAGTGTCTTGTCGTCCATATAAATACACGGAATTAGACCCGTCGCGGTCCCGACCCGACCCACACCTGACCCGTACCCGCTCTCTGTATGTTTCACGCTTTATAATGTTCAAAGTAATGCCCCCAAAGTTACTTTCGTTGTTCTTGTGCTGGTAGTAAAAGCGATTTCCTAGTGTGAAACTAGGTAGTTTAGTTTATAATTATAAGCCTTAAGAGATAAGCTTTACGTGCTATTTACTCTTTACGAACGCCAGCTGATACTATTTTAAGATTCATATCTTGAAATAGTATTAATTTCGTAATCGAGTTTCTATAGTAACTTAAAATCCGTATGAAATATATCCGCAACGAAGCGATGTCGTTCGTAATTAAAAAAATACATCCGAGGTAAAAGCCCAATGATAAATATTCACATGTGACGTTTCACTGGCAATGATAGTTTATAACGGATTTTTTAGAAGGGAAGTGTAATAAGTGTACTCCAAGCGTGAAATACAACTGAAATGCGAATGTAAGGTACCTTCAGCATATTTACTCTTCTGGGGTGCACGACAGGAGCCTCCCAATAGGATTAAACATTACTATTCCCTATAACTTTAAAGCTCAGGCCACACAGAGGTGGTATAGCGGAAAAAACGGTCCGGGGGCAAACCTGCGGGAAGCGAATGCGTGTCGGGGCGTACCACACAGCAATCCCAAGCGTGGTTCGCGGCGGAATAGCGAACGAAGGCGGCCAGTTGACATCAAAAGCAGCCACGGTTCAATTTCTACACAGATTTTAAAGAAAGCACTACGTCTCTGTCCGATAAAGATAAAACAACGTCGGAGCCCGCTAAAGCTACGCTCTGGTTTCAATGTGATAGGGTTCATAAAAACTCGAACATTACAAAAATTTCCACGCCCGGAACGCTCCCTCTCCAGCCTCTATATAGCCAGAGCATTAGACCTTTTTGTGTACCACATAGTGCAATAAACGACACGATTATGACTCTGACTACGTTAGGCGTATCGTGGGTATAATCAGTAAAATCTTACGCCCATAGGCAAATCTTTACACCACGATGACAAGAATGTCCCATAGTTTTGGGCTGCAAGTCTATGCCATCTATACGATAAGAAAAAGATTGTTCTGGAAGCAGAGTCCACATCACCGATACTTGCATGGATTGACGTGTACTTCGCACACTGTATATCCAAGGATTTAGATCTATTTACTATAGGGAAACTCCTATATAGATACTACTACTATGTATTATACTTTTAATATAACATACTCTATAACATGACAGACTATGCAATGGGTGCACGAAAATATGAAGTACCTTACGCAGATAGACAAATATTTTACAAAGATGGTGCATGCCATCAATACGATAAAAAGAAGACTATAATATACGTGTCACAACTTTATTACTCCTCAAAATCTGCGATATTGTGGTCGACCAGTTGGAGTCCCGCCACAATGTGAATTCTAATTCATTTGTGGTGAGAGTGCCAACTCAACATCTGTCGACCTTCATGAAGGAGGAATTTTGGCCGTGGTTTCCGAGGACGGTTACCGAACACCCACGTTGCGTTACACGTCGCATTCCATACGTATAAATAAATAAATACTGTTTTATTTATTATTATATATGTTAGTATAAAAGGTATGTATTTATGGGTCTTTGTAACATGATCATAAATAAATAAAAATAATATAGTCCTAGAAATTAACATATTAATTAATAGTATCATATCAACCTCTGGTAGCTGTAAAGGTACCTGGTTGAATGCACTAAATACATAGATTTCTCACAGATGGCGCTACGGCAAAAAAGCCGTTAACACCATAAACAAAGATCTGTAACAAAACGCATAGAAAAATTTGTAAGGCTCGTAGCTCAATTTGTAGCTCAGTACGTAGACTCGGTCGCCCTGTTATGGTACAAACGCAGGTACAAGTCTGTCAAATCTCAAGAATTTTTCTTTGTGTTCGACCTTTGTATTCATAATTGTAGCGCCCTACATTTTTGAACCTACATTGAAATATCAATTACGTATGTCTAATATCAACTATATGAAAAGGGCTGTTGGCACGTCGGGTGCAATAGAATAATGCCTTTAGGATGTTGATGGGGCTTCATCGACACTGCAGCGCATCCGAAATGTTCGCGGAAACGCACCAGTAAACAAACAGCTTCCATATTTAGACGGATTCGGAACAGCACCATCGGCTTCAGAATGAAGGCGTCATTTAGAAATAGGCCTGATTGTCCTTTTCACAAGCCTTGGATCGAGAACCCTAAAAAATATTTGAAATTAGGTTGTGATATTAAGATTAACATAATTTTAAGATTTTTACTAACTCTATGAATTAATAAGTCCGAAATAAAAAAAGTTTATTATTAACGTCATTCACATAAATGATAATTTCGAAATGTGAATTTCCTAAAACCGTTAACTCATACAGTACCATTAATTAATTTCACATTTACGAGTGATACAGGAATATTGGAAAGCCCGAACGATTAAAAAAGCCGGTCAAGAGCGAGTGCATGCACGCAGAGGGTTTCGTACGAAAACGTAAGCGAAACTTAATGACTTTCATAATCACCATACATCATAGATTATTTGGTCTCAGACTTCTTTTTAAGGGTACAATAATACATAATACCTTTTTTAACCGACTTCAAAAAGGAAGAGGTTCTCAATTCGACGGCTTTTTTTTATGTGTATGTTACACAGTTACTCCGGCATTTGTGAACCGATTCTGATGTTTTTTTTTTGATGACAACAAAAAAAATTGTTCATGACAGTTTCAGTTCCACTCAAAGCTATAAACAGCAAAGATCGGAGGGGACCTACCACTGCACCCGTCACCCTGAAATGTAAGTTGACAAGCCCCATGTGCCTGTAATGTCACCAGCACCCTTACAATAATGCTCACATTACTGTTGGCGGCAGAAATAGGTAAGGTGGCAGTACTTGAAATCTTTCACAAGGAGCTCTGCTGCTTCTAAATCTACCTAATTTAAAAATAATAGACGACCATTTTGAAATATAAAATGTACATAGGAAATGCACTTTTTATATTTGTCACAAAGTGGCATTAAACGTTAGAAAGAATCTGTTAAAAACATTGACTTACAATTATATGGACGTCGGGTCCGCGCTAAAAAGTGTCCGCACTTGTGAGGCGCTAAAATCGTATACAGAGCGCGACACTCCACTTTAGTCTTCATTTGTTCTACGGACAGCGCGATACTGCGATGACATAACAATTTAAATTTCGAATAGGTTGACTTGGGACATTTTTTTCGTGGTTTTTGTATTAGACCCGTCGTCCATTTATTTGTAAGTCAATGGTTAAAAAACAAGTATTTGCTCATTTTTTTAAAATTGTGCTTTTTTTCGCCATTTTGCAAAGCGAAACATAATATACAAAAGAGTGTCACTAATTTTGAAAAAAGAATAAACAACGAATGCGTCACGATAGTGACTAGCATCATTTTTTAATTGTGATAGTCAAAAGAGATTACTTTTCAGCAACCCCTCGTAATTCTAAATTTGAAGTTAAACTTCACCACCAAAGTATCAGGACCCTAAACCCAGTTTTCAGAACAATCACACTTAAATGCGAATCAAAAATGGTAAAACATGTCCAATTTAATCTGGCATCTGAAATTACACGTTTATAACCTTGACAAAGTATAGGAAACTGCAATTAAATTACATAAAAGCTACAGGTAAATGTAATTGTCATGAATCTTATCCCTTTGTCTTAAGAACGACATTTGCATAAAAGTTGGGCTTGATTCCTTTGTTACAACAATCTATTTTATGGTCGTTTGCGGTTTGTAAAACAGTAAAAGTCAAACTTGGTTGATATTTACTACCTGTCGGGTACACAATATATTATATCTATATGTATCTTAAATAAGCCAATAAGTACGTCGCAGTCTGAGAGCATGTCATGGATAAACTTACACACTTAATTAAGTTCGATAAACCTTTTTTGCAAGGACCTGTCCTTGCAAAAAAAGTGCGTTATCTATCCAGGATGCTTGCGCGAGGCCATTGAAATTAAAAACTTTCCTAATTTCAATTGAGAAGATGGTTTCTCCGTATCACCAGTTTGGGATCCAGTATTTCCCATGATGAAAAATCCTAAACAGACATAAGACTGCATAATAGGTTTTAATTTACTATAATTACCAAATTAATAATTAGAAAAATTAAAAACCAAAACAAATATCTGCAACAGGCAAACAGAAAAATTCGTAAGGTCCACTGGTTCCGTGCAGTGGCACTGCAACTGTTATGGACAGGCGTGTAGCTTACATCAGGCACACGACTTGTTCGTCCAGTCACTTGAGATTATAAAAAAAAGGTAAGGTGGCAGTACTTCCCTGGACGAACTCTTTCACAAGAAGCTCCAAACACATATGTATTATACTGCTACTAAATACATACGTATGATACACATATGATCACATTTTTTTTTATTGTAATACTGTGCAAAATATTGAAACCCGTCGTGTTGTTTACTGTCCACAAGTTCAATTTCAAGTCATAATTTTTGCTCCAGTACACTTAATGCCCTTACAAAGTGGGTACGATAAATACGCACATCAAAACATGATGGGTCTCATCAATAAATGCGCATGTCGTCTCATTGAGGGTAATATTCTAGTACACTCATGCACTGAATTAGGCAATACTTGGGAAGATTTCTCTGCAGTGCTAATCTTAGTATATAATCTTGTAGACAATTTATTGCTTGTATACAAGTGAAATGAATTAATCGACATTCACGTATAAGTGGAGCTGTCGTGGTGTTAAATCTTGTATTAACATACGTATGTGTAAAGATTAGGTAAGATGCCATTGATAGCGTTGGACCATTTTTGTGTATTTTCTAAAATGCGTTATTAAGTTGTAATCAAAAATTGTATTAACTTTTAATTGATTATTACAATATGTGAACTTGCAATTGGGACATTTTATTCATTTCATTTGAATGGTAGCAGCCTTAGACTTGAAGACGTATGAATTAAATTTGTTCATTGCAGTACAACAATGATTGCCCCGGTGGCCGAATGGTTACCATGCTGGACTGAAATATTTATGTGGCCTACATTTATTTATCTCGTGAGTTGGGTGTAATTTGTGGTTGTCTATGGGTGATACATGATTTGTCTTGTGCAGGGCTATGAGTGTGTGACTTATTATTATATGTGTATATTATTATTATTATTATATTGATAACCTGTTCTTTAGTTTTAATAAACTGTAAAAACTGTTATTTCATTGACAATGTTGACATTCATATGGTATACTAATTGTGCACTCAAGTGTAAACGTTTGAAAGTAATAATTGGGCTTGAGACAGCCCCAGGGCGACATTTGCTACGCATTACTTCCGATTTTGAAATATACCAGCTGCTTTGCATCATGATTCATGCTGTTTAGTTACATAGCCAGCTGGACAGGACAAGGCTGTGAGTTTGGTTCTTGACGTAGGTCGACATAGTTTCTGAAACTGAGTCATATATTATAGATTGTATTTTAATTCGTAATTTTTCGAGACTTATATAAAAGTCTAATTTTAAACGAGTTAAAAAAAAGGAGGTTCTCAATTCGTCTGTATTTTTTTGTCTGTATATTACGCGTTTACTCCGATATGTGAAGCAATTTCGATGACTCTTATTTTGTTAGAAAAGGGGTGCCCCATTAGTTATCCTATTCAAGTTTTAAGAATATATTTCACCCTTAGAGGGTGGCAAATAGGGGATGAATCCGGTTTAATGAAATTTTTCATAGATGTGTAATTCCAATGAAACTAAAACAGCGAAAACGAATAAGCATCATTCTCATCTATTGAGGTCGTTTTTTTTTTTTTTTTTTAAAAATACAATTTAATATTAAATTCTGTTTACTTACATCCCATTGAATAGTCTAGAATAATACATTGTACTTTTGACTTTCATTCTTATTGAAAGCACAATAAGAGAAATTAATTTGAATCTTAAATATTGGTTTTATAATATAATTTATTTTTTTGTGAAATTACTACACTTTATTCTAGTCAAATTCGTGTAGAATAAACATCGAGTATATAACCAGAAATAGAGACGAAATAAGGGCCATATATTCCTGGTAACACATTAGCGATACTCGTTTGCACTGAAATATAGACAGGCCAACTACTGGCCTGTGTGTACGACTTCGTATATTCCAAAAAATATTGTGTATTTATATCTGTATAATATCTCTTACAATGCCGTGCTGTTCTATTCGGTGGTGTGGAAAAAAACAGCAAAACATCTAATTGCAAAACAAACGGAATCACATTTCATCGGTAATTAAATATTAAATATATAATTTTGCAATTTTCGTCCATTATAGCAAAGCTCAAGTTAACTGGCCGATTTGAAGTGAAACAGTTGACGACACCCGTCAATTGTTTCGAACTCGGGTTAGCCAATCGGAGCGCAGTTATCACAGAATGATATGGCAGAATAGTTTTCAAACAAATCAAATGACATTTTGTCTCTATTTCTGGTTATGTACTCGACGAGAATAAATGTAAACAAAGATAAACATATGATATTCAGGGTTTTCACCTTAGACTGTTTTGCAATTACCACAATTCTGAAATTGTCATAACTGTAAAACAGTTTGAGGTGAATAGCCAAATCAAATTTATATATAAGATAAAAATAAGTTTCTTTGAAGATATTTTTCCCTGAAATTTGACTAGGCTATTGATAATGCTAATATTGAAGTTAGTTAGATTTATATGGCGAACGGCTATGGAGTGGAATTCCCTGCCTGCAAACTTATTCCCTGAACGTTATAACTTGGAACTTTTAAAGGCGAGAGTGAATAGGCATTACTTAGGTGTTATAACTCCATCATCGACCTCATCGTCACTTTCCATCAGGTGAGATGGATGAATAAAAAAAGTCAAGTCTGGGATTGAAGTTTCAAACCGCTAGTTAGTAATTTGAAATTAACCTAAAAATGACTAGTAATTTATTATTTATAAAACTGTATTATCCTTAATGATTTTTTTATTTGGAGGGATATATTGCAAACATTTGAGTTTGAGTAATTCAAGTTCAGAATCGAAAATTGATGATGGATGAGATATGCATTAAAGTAATATAAAATATAATTTTGATCTAGCAGCAAGTATAAATTGGTATCACAATTTTTAATTACCTTCTTCATAAACTACTTACTATTACTTTGTTTACTATGTTCGGCAGTGGACGTCTTCCGGCTAATGAGGGTTCATAAATCATATGTATCAATAGATATTTTGTAAACTTTGTAATAATTGACTAGCCTATCCATAATATTATCCTTACCGTGATACCATGAGTACCACGATTCCGTTTAACCAAGATAAACGACTCTTTTATGGCGAACTGTATACGTTTTAACAATAAGATTCCGGAGTATATATTAAGATTACCATTTCCTAAGTTTAAAAAATATGTTAAAAGTATTTTAATTGTAAAGTCATATTATAAAATTGAAGACTAAGGGGCGTATTCCAGAACTCTACTCAACTCAGGTCAGAACTTGAGTATTGCAGTGAGCACTGAAAATCATACTCAAGTCCTTGCCATTAGGGTCGTATTTTCAGTGCTTCAAATCATACTCAAGTCTGCTCAAATCCTGACTTGAGCATTGAGTACAGTTCTGGAATACGACCCTACGTGTTAGATAAAGATGTATGGAAAGACAACATGAGTCTAGATTCCACTCATAAAATATGATTCAAAGTGTATTGTATAGCATTTAAGTTTATTTGAAAAGAGCAATCCCTAGAGTTTCTTGTTCGTTCTTCTCAGGGGAAGTCGGCACAGTGAACGAGCAGTAGCTTAAAAAATTTACATATGGAATAAATGATTATTTGACTTTTACTTTGAATTTGGCTTTGTCTGTTTGTATTAGGTACTTTTACATAAGCAAATTACCTACTATTTAAATTCCAATTAAGCGAACAGGCCGTGGTCAGAGCTACCCTAGATAATGACCATTGACAAAGTTGATAAATGTTATTTACACCTGTCATTATTAGTTGCCAAGCAACGTGTTGTTATTGATATTCTGTATCGAATTTGGCTCTAGTTTGTTAACCGACTTCAAAAAAGGAAGAGGTTCTCAATTCGACCGCATTTTATTTTCCTTTTCTTTTTTTGTATGCATGTTACGTGATAAATCCGGTATTTGTGAACCGATTTTCATGATTCTTTTTTTGTTGGAAAGGGGGTACTTCCATAGTGGTCCCATTTTATTTTGAAGAAAGTCATCCACCTAGAAGAGTGGCTGTTCACGCATGAAGATTCATTTCTATAAATAGCGCCTAACTTTAATTTAGGAGCAATTACTTTAATGGTTGATTTTGCTATTTCTCCAATTCAAGGCGTTTTTCTCTCAATGTACTTTGAGTAGTGAGATATTTCAAAAAAATTAGCAAATAGACGTAATTCCACGTACTTTTGAGGTCGGTTTTTTTACTACTCTGTACTGAGGTTATTATAGGGTAAAGTTGCGTTAGTCATACCACCGCCTAAGTCGTACTCCAGCGATATCAAGTTTCACATGCGTGAGAAGTAATATCTAGTAATATAAATTTGAACTATTAAGTTAAGCGAGTAAGCAAAAACAAACCGGTGGCCGGCCGACATTCGTGTTGGGAAAAATATGAAAAAGTAAGTTTTTGCACTGTTTTCTTTAAAATGCAAAAACAGTGCAATTCAATCATTCACGAAGCTATTCCAAAGAGCAACATGGTGGTAAAGTTATTTGTTTGGCATTCGTCTATTTTTGACGTATTTTAGCATTTATTTAAACACAAGCAAACGGCAGATCTGTTTTTGATTTGAAATTTTGAAAGTGTCGTTGCTTATGTCGTACCCGTGGAAAATTCCTTAATCGTACCGGTACGACTTAGGAATTTATAAAAGTTATTTCTTAGTTTTTTCAGCTAAATAATATATTTGTGATATATGTGTTCAACAAAACGAATTTTGTAGTGCCTTTATTACATAATATACCTTTATTTGATTACCGAAGCGTGTTAATTTTATTTCATTAGAATTTGTAAGTTCATTATTTAATTAAATTTTATTTCAGAAACATTTACTTATAATTTTATTTTATTACAATTTATAATTTTATTTCACAAGAAATTATAATTTTATTTCATTACATTTCTTAATTCTATCTCTTAAGAGTTTAAAATTTTTGTTTTCTGTGTTCCCTTACACAAGAGATTTTGGGGTTGTTCTCTCCGTTCAAAAATATTAAGAATTATTTGATTTTAACCACCTTATACCTTAGTACCTGCTTCTAGATGTTAATTATTATTATGATCGCTTTTTTATTGGTACTGTACTATACAGTTTATGATGTCCTGACTGAAATGTTATTCTAAGTACGACTTAGGTTAAAGGTGGTACGAATTAGGCGACCAGGTGCCTAAATCGTACCAAAGGTGCTTTTTGAAAATCTTGTCAATTCCTGACTCAATAAACGTTTTCGATATTTTCATTAAAACCCATTGATAGTAATATAAATAAAGATCCTCTAGACGCTGAAGGTTTTGTTTAATTTAAATAACCTTAAATATTACAGCGGTTTTTTTTATGGGGTACTAACGCAACCTTACCGTATATCAACAAAGATCGAACACAAAGAAAAATTCCTTAAACCTGACAGGATGCGAACCTGCCTCGAATCGTAAACGTAATGCCTGACGTGCTCTAGAACGTTTTTTTTATGATACTGTAGTGTAGGCTCTACTCTATGAGTAGAACTACTGGATGAGTGAATATAGTTTTGTATTTAGAATGTGTTTAAAAAAATAGGGTAGAGAAAAGAACATCTTGGGAGATCTAAATGTAGCCTCAAGAAGTAAACATGTAAAAAATATAATAAATACCAAGTTATGAAGTAAATCCCAGTTTATATTTATAAAGTACCTCTCGCTACGCAACCTAAGCTACGTCTCAAGGTTACAATACCCAGTGACGGGACGAACAAGTCGTGCTTCTGCTGGTAACCGACGCTCCTGTCCATGATACTTGCGATGCTGCTCAGAGTTAAATCGCAAAGATCAGCTAGGCAGTAGAAATAAGTAAGGTGGCTTGGTGGTGGTACTTCCCTGGACAAACTCTTTTACAAGGAGGTTTACTGCTACTAAACTTCCCGTACAACTTTCCAAACTCTTGCCTTAAAACTTGCTTTAACGGCAAAAGACTACTGTAATAAACCCAGCATATCAAAATTCAAAAGTAAAGTATTAAATCTTCAACTCACATAAAACCAGACTTGTACAAAACCAGACACTTATGACCCAAATATTTTATTAGGTAAATAAGTAGGAGTTTATAAGCTTGACTGCGCGTGAGGCGTTCCTTACATTTAAAAAAAGAAAGGAAGTATTTCTACCTACATTACAAAAGGACTAATGTCCAGCACCGTAGCGTAAAGAATTTTGCAGTCTGCGAACATGTTATGGACAAACCTACACATTGATGAGTGTTCTCTGGTACCCACAATACAGGGAACCAGTGCCTCTACCACGAGCTTACTGTGACAGTTGTCGCTAGTGACCGCATAAATCACTACACAATTTTGTATGGCAAATTATACAGCGCCTCTAGCGGTCACAAGAAGAAACAACATTTTGCGTACAAATATTTTACGGGGTCGCTAGTCTGTCATTGTAATCTCATGGTAGAGGCATTGATAAAAAAGCATGGTTTTTATTTGCAATAAATCCAACAAAATACATTGCGTTTAATTAAAAAAACGAATTGTTGGACAAAAAAAATATGTTAACCGGTTGCCTTTACAAGTTAGTCGACAAAAAAACTTGTAAATTAAATAGTAAATTTAGATTGAAGTCTCTGTACAATGTTATAATCTGAATTTTAATGAAAACAGTACAATCCACAACTCAATAACAACTTTGGACAGTCTTTGTAATGCCCAATTGTCGCCAGTGGGAACAAAGTCAGTGGTGACAATTGGGAATAAGCCAAAATTAAAAGTTTAAGTGCAAATAAAGCTTTGCCAGTTGTGCAGGATGTCCCATGGCTATGAGATATGGCGGGAAAGTCCGTTAAATATTGTAGATAGGATATTTGCTTCATGGAGACATTTATTTAAGTTAGTAATACTGCATTTAAAGACTTTTTAAAAGTTATTTTGTCTCATCCAAGAATCGAACCGAACAAACGTAAAAAAAATCCTGCACTTTAATGATACCGATTAGACCGAAAGAATCAATTATAAGTATTCATTCCTTTTAAATAACATAGTATCTTAAATTAAGGTAAGAACATGAAATTTTACAGGTTATAGCATTCAGGGAATAGGTCGGTGCTAAAAGAATGCTATTCCATAGCCGTTCCCCACATACATATGTAACATCCACAGCTTGGGGGTGGAACGTGTAGTCCCCCGATCATAGAAAGGGGAAGGCGGAATTAAATCGTGCAATTCCAGCGCACACTCTCCGTGATATAATCCTGCAGAATATCGATGCAGGCAACGTAACGGCGGTATTCTATGATCTTCACCTTCGCCTCTTCTAAATCCGAGTCACCTATAATCCTCTTGTCATACTTTTCAACAGAATCCAAGGTGGTCAGTTGATAGTTTGCAGAACCATCCCGTAGGCGGTAGCAGTATTTCATACACGACCTGACTTATTTTTATAATATCAAGTGGCGGGGCGAACAAATCGTGTGTTTGGTGGTAAGCTACACACCTGTACATAACACTTGCGGTGCCACTCTGGGCTTTAAATCGCAAAGATCTGAGGGGCGCCGCCACTGCGCCTGTCACCATGAGACATAAGTTGACAAGTCCCATGTGCCTGTAATTTCACCAGCATCCTTACCCTTCAAAACCGGAACGCAGTAGCTAACATTACTGCTTGGCGGCAGAAATAAATAAGGTAGTATGTACTTCCCTGGATGAACACTTTCACAAGGTGCTCGACTGCTACTAAGAGCTATTAGGGTGGCCATACAGAAACTGCTCGAGCAGTTAGCCAGTGATGAACATACACTGACCGCTCCTTAAATCATAGTCAACAGCTTGAGGCTGCCATTGATAACTGCTGGAGTAGTTGATATCAACAAAAGAAACACAGTTGGTATCGACTGCTCTACAAGTCACAATTTCAATTTCATTCAAATCAGTAGCAACATGGATTTTGAGGAAGAAGCACTACTACTGCTACTTTTGCTCAGATGACGACGGCGGCAGTGTAGAAATAGAAAATTGTGCGTTCATCCCATATTGGAATTACGAAATGACCATGGAGAATTTAATAACTTGTTTTCGGAAATAAGACTTAGCGCGTCACAATCTACGTCGTAAAATTTGCTCAATAAACAAAACAAGAAGCGAGCGGGCGGGAGGCACGCGTGACGTGGAACGAAGAGCTCGGGCGGGGTAACTCGCGAGGTAGCGTGAGAGTAGTCGACAGCTCGAGCAGTTAGTGTATACCTGGCGACTGCTTGACCGCACGATGAAATTTCACCGCGCCGCAAACTGCCCGAAGCAGTCGCAACTGCTTGAGCTCGTGTACATAGACGACTATAGTTTGCTATACGATCGCAACTTAAAGCAGTCGATACCGGTGAATGACCGGCCAGCTGAAGCACCTGTCTTGGTGTGAAGTAACGACTCACCTTTGATAAGGATGCCAAGCTTCCTGGTTGTATTTTCGGCCATTGATTCTATTTATCAGCCGAAGTCCAAATTGGACGACAGATCTATTACAAGTTTATACATAGGGCGCACTATAAGTTTCCGGAACTGGCCACTTACATAAACAATATTTTAAAAGTAATCACAACATTTCAAAATGGAACTCTTTGGTTGTTGAATACAGTTAGTTTCATCTGACTGTCACTTGTTTTTACATTGTGGCGTCATTTTAGAAATTGGTTGTCTACATCACCATGGATTTAACTTGTGAAAATTTTCGTAGTATGATTTTCTACAACTTTAAGTGTAATTTAACAGCTCAGCGGAGCTTCGCTCGGCTTCAAACTGCTTTTGGCGATAAAGCACCATGCAAGACGACTATTTATAGCTGGTTTGCAGAATTCAAACGCGGTCATGTGAATTCTAGTGACGAATTTCGTGATGGTCGCCCATCCACTGCTGTGAACAACAAAAACATCGATACTGTGCGCCATATGATCAAAACAGACAGGCATGTGACATACCATGAGATTCGGGCATCTTTAGGCATAGGCATGGGTCAAATACAATCAATACTACACAAACATTTGGGTGTGAAAAATCTGTGCTCTCGGTGATCCCACACAATTTGACTGAGGCTCATAAAACGGATCGCATCACTTGGTGCAATGCCATGCTTACCAGATTCAATATACCACAGTAGTAACAGCGGATGTATGCTTCTTTTTTAACAAAACTGGACGTGTGGCTACTGTTGCTTTAGAGAATCGTTGTACCTTGAATAGTGATTGGTACATGACCATTTGCTTGCCGGAAGTTATTGACAAACTCCGTAAAAATAACCGTAAACGCCGTATCATCTTGCACCACGATAATACCAGTTCTCACACGGCCAGACAGACAAATGTATTTTTGAAGATAAACAACGTTGACCTTATGAGCCAGACTTGTGATTTTTATTTATTTCCAAAAATTAAGTACCAGTTGCGTAACTGGTACAACGATTTTCATCACCTGAAGAGGCTGTCAATGAGTATGAAAAATATGTTTCAGAGATTGTCACGAAGGAGTGGCACAAATGTTTTCAAAATTGGTTCATTCGTATGAGAAAGTGCATTACCGCTAACGGATAATATTTTGATAAACAATAAATTAATTTCTGACCATTTGTAGTATTTTGTTGTAATTCATTCCGGAAACTTATAGTGCGCCCCACGTAGAGACGATCGGCAATCGGCATGAATATACCACGAAAAGTCGGAGTCAGGTCAATATGTATCCTTATCTATATATTATATTATAATATATTATATTTAAAGTACTTTTCTTTTAAAGTCCCATTGCAGTGAGACGTAAATTTACTGTATTTTGTTACATTTTATTCGGTACCTGATTGTTTTTTTCGAGCAAATTAATGAAATTAAACTTTCAATATGTGTTGGAGGACAGGAGTTGGAGCATTCTTACCATAAAACACGTGAGAAACATTTGTTTGACTTTTATATAAAGAGACAAATCCATTCTCCAATCTCGTTATAGACATTATTGGACACTTCTATGTCATCTGGAAGTTTGTTACTCTTCACCGTTAGCGAGAGGTATCTATTAATGCATTCACAAATTTACACAACTCAGACAATTAATTCATTGGTACAGCAGCCTCAGGGATTCGAATCATCGACGCCATTAAATAACATAAAATAATATGTACCAAATGTTTAAAGTTTCTATGGACAGGCAAGGTCGAATTACGTAAGAATAATTATTATATTTAAAGAATGATTGAAGTTTGAAATTAGCTGCTCAATAATATTTGTACATTAGTTAGCGTTACTTCACGTTACGCTGTCCACCGGATACTTGATTTCTTCGATCACATTGCCAGGACAGAAGTGCACAACCTCGAACAACTAATGGTCACCGGAAGGATCGACGGTAAACTTCCAAGGGGTCGCTATCCCACAACATAGTCCAACAGGATATAGGCTCTCGGCATGGGCCAAAGACCGCCACAGATGGCAAAGCGTGCTTGATAGTTGTTTCCGCGGGGTAGTCACGACCCTCAGTAATGAGATATACGACGCTAGGACGAGGAGACAGCGTCTTTACAAAGTCATCAATACAATTAAGATGCAACGTATACGCTGCTCTAATAGGCTTTATATTCCAAACTTGCCATTTACGAGGTTTAATATTATAATAGTAAAATAAAAACTTAATATTAAAAGTTATACAGCTTAAAATTACGAAAAATCTTGGTAGTTTGCTCGTTTAGCTCTTGTTAGTTGTTTCGAATTATAATATACATTTCAAATAAATATTGTTAATGATAAATGTGTAGAAATATGTTATACGAAGAGGCAACCCTTAGAGTTTCTTACTCTCTTTCTCAGTGACGCCTTTCGAATGAACAGTAGATTTTAGGTAATCTTTGTGACGTTTTCGTGTAATTTGTTTACCAATGAAATAAAGATATTTGAGTTCAGCACTTCTATAGCTGTCTTAATATTTCTATAAATATATCATATAAAGGGTTATAAAAAAAAAGAAAATTTCCGTCAATTCATAAATTGGTTTTATTTCTTACACTCCACTCAAGCAAGTATAAAAAGTAAAAAGCTAAAGTTACAGAGGCGCAATTCACAGTTATTCTTTTTAATGTTATATAAAAATAGAGAATTAAAGAATAATAATCTAGAATATAACGCCTCAAGAATACAAAAACTTTAGAATAGCACAAGAAGGAAAATTGCAATATCTCTGATATCTATAATCATTTCTTTTTTGAGATTGTAATAATAAGATTCTATAGCATTCAGACTACAAGTATTATCTATAAAAGGATATTAACAAAACCTAGCAGTGGCAAAATCAATCTAGTAATTTACCAAGTTTAATTATACTAAATTCTTAAATTAATGACCTTTATACTAGAGGCAGTGAAAAGTTGTACAGCTAATGCAAATTAAAAATAAAATTCCCAGTCAATTTCATCGATAACATTGATAGATATTTTCAAACAGCTTGTATGTAAAAGTTTTCTTATTTCTTCGTTATATAAAAATACATAGATATGTATACAAAAACAAAAAAATACAAATACATTCACGAAACTAAACTTTTATTCCATTTTGATATTACCATATGGCTTTGGTTAAATATGTGGGTTGCTTAGTTTGGTTCTGGTTAGGGGGTTCGGAGAAATGACCTCGGGATTTGATTTTTTATTTTGGTGCTTATAGTACGGGCATTTCCTAGTTTAAGATCAATTAAGGTTGTCCGTCGTATTATTACCCTATTTATTTCATATTTTGTTCATATATCTATCAACCTATCAATCTTACACCCAAAGATGCATTCTTTGGTTACATTGAATGAAATTGACTTAATCATTATTTTAAATTCAGCATCATGTTAACAAAATAATATTTGCCACGTTAAATAAATAAATAGAAGCAGATAAGAAAGCTAGTTCAAGCACGTGCGTAAATGGCACATGTAGTTAAGTATCACTTAAGTAAGAAGATTCTTAGACTAAGCTTAATTATAATTTTAGCTCCAATAAGGTTTTAGTGTTATATTAATAAAGTTGTCTTTTCGAATGGTTGTACCATTTTTTTTAATAGGCTTTTGAATTTAAATATTGGACTCCAATTTAATTTTGATATCAACTCCTACAACGTGATTTTTTACACCTACTGATACAATGTTAAAAGACGAAGTGTTATTTTACATCAGCTGATACGATATCATAGTTTTATATAGCATGATATCAAAATTAAATGATTTTAGTCGTAAAGGAGTGCATATGGTTCCTCTTTATAATAAGAAGGGACTTTATAAAACAATTCGATTTCCTTGAAATAATTAAAGTTATTGAAAAGAAAGACGAAAGTTTATGAAATTAATAAGAAATATACATTGATTATTTACATGATTAAAACAATAAATTTTAAATAGTACTAACATCACATTCTTTGCCTAAATCCTACTTCGGATGATATTAGTGACATACAAATGGAGCAATATAGAGATTTATGTATTTGTTATTATTCCTAAAGATGTCAACAAAGTTTTTTTATAGACTCATAAAAAATCCTTGAGATATAATAATACATATGAATTTTCATATGCATTTGAACCCTATACATTTTTGAGCAGTGCATATCTTGAACAAATTGTGGAAGATAACCCTCGTATATTACAAATTTTTAGTATAAAGGAAAAACTTATAAAAAAAGATTTCTTGTAAAGGTGATACATTTTAGTTACTGACGCTATCCTACATACGACATTGGGGTCACCCAAGGCGTGCTATTGAGGCTTTGATTCTTTATATTGCATGTTCAAAAAATTTGTAGACTTATGCTGTATGAATTAATGGTTTAAAGCACACTCAACGCAATTCTGATCCATAACTGTTTCATATGTTATTGTAATTTTGTCCATTTGAATATCCTAATTACATATTTCTAGACAGAACAAAGTTACTAGTCATTTTATACATTTGAATTATATAACCATACCAGATCTAACGACTCGGTAAAAACTACATCCCGTGGAGAAATTGTTTCCCACCTCTTTGTCTAAGGAACATATAAGGAATCAGAAAGAGGCAAGTTTTAAAGTATTTAAATGTTGACTTGTATGTGATTATCTAGAGTTTAATTCATGGTAGAAATTAATTTTCAATTCAATTTTTCAATTTGCTTTATTAAATTTTGTTGCTGAATTTTTAAGGCTTCTTTAGAATTTACTTTGTTAATAATATGTACTAAATACATAAAATTATTGATACGACACTATAAACACCTTTTCGGTTTTTGCAATGCAAATTAATATTTGACTAGTACAATAAGGTTCTAGATCAACGGGCATCATCTATGAAAAACGCAAGCGGATTGAATTTAAAGAAAATCTAATATAGCAAATTGAAAAATAATCAAGTCATTTGAAATCCTAAATAAAAGTATTAATTTTTTTACACAATATTCTACCTAAAATCAGCTATATACATTGAGCACTCGCAACACATAGTGCGTACTTATGACACTTTCGCAAAAGTTTCAGTCCATGGCTTTATACAGAATGCCCTAACCGGAGCCCGTCGCATAAGCATCTGTCGCTACGCGCTGCCCCGCTCGAAACACGTTCTGAACAGTTTTAGCAGCACCCTGTGAATAAAATAAAACAAGTTCACATTATGGTCACTAGATGGCAGATGTTGCACCTTGAATCGATTTTGTAATAAAATCAAATTGTTTCAATTTCACAAATAAACATACGACAGAAGCATATTCATTATTGATGTAGTAATTAATATAACATGAAAGAATATAGTTATGTTAAACATTAGTTAATATTGAATTAAATGACCGAATATTTTGATTAAAAATTAATGTTATACAAAGTTAGAGTATGATTGAAATTAGTTAATCATTACTACGACTTACAAAACGTTGTCCAATCACAAAATCTGAAATTTTTACAAAATTTTTATACGATTTACGTAATTACAAATTGAAGTCAGGTAACTTCTAAAGAGCTCAGGTAACTTTTGTCTCAAGCAAAAATTTTACATTAGTTTTTAAACGAAACTTAAACAGTACGTCAAAACGGACAACATTTATTTTACAGCACCAAGTACAAAACTTGGGTTCCCTAGGGTACTGTCTGAATTTGAGTGTACGGAAAAATACCGCGAATTTTAAAAATTTTGACATATCATCACGTCTGTCTCCCACCGAGACCACAAGGGCTATGAACCCCCTACTGCTACGCTCCCGACAAACCTCCTTCGCCTACTCCACTCTCAACAGTTTCTTCATACATGCCCGTTTATTCTTCGTACTTTTAACCCTGTTTTAAGGACATCCCCAATCTGATTGAGATATGTAAACCCAGGTCTAACTTTCCCCAAGCCTCCATCCACATTAGCTCTATTTGGTGCTGTCAATCTACCAACATTCATTATTTCATTCATGAACAAACCATGGAAGCACCCTTCTCTCTATCCTGGTCACTAAGCCATCTTTCATACCACAACAAGCGACCATGTAAAATCAGTTAGGTCTCACCTGTATGGCAGCTCCCAGGAACTGCGAAAATGCCCTCGTGACATTAATAGCAGCTGACACCAGCTGCCCTCGACCAGGTGCCTGCTCTGATATTACTGCTCTTGGGGGCTCCAGAGGTATCTATGTTATATGATGTTTATTATTTCATAGTATGTAGAAGCTGAACTCGCGTTTGAACTTAACTTGATTAAAAAATGATTGTACCATTCGTGTAAAGCTTCAGGCCAATTATCTGAACCAAACCGCATTCATTTGTGGTAGACCATAATTAATAACGTACACACTCAATAACGTACACACGCAACATAGCCCCGCACTAGGGAAACCCTGTGTCGCGGATGCCATGGACACACACATAGACAACCACATATTACACCCAAATTCACGAGAGAAATAAATGTAGGCCATACAAATATTTCTCCCAGCCCGGGAATCGAACCTGGGACCTCTGCGTCCGGCATGGTAACCGTTCGGCCACGGAGGCAGTTAATAATAATTACTGTTTATATACTTAAAAAATCATATACAAAAAGTGCTATGTTTCGTTATATTATAAAAATATTTCTTTATACCGTGCTTGAACCATGTCTGCAGTGAATGTATAATTTGCTTAAAAATTTGGGTATTAAGAAAATATAAGACACTGTATATATTAATATAATACAAGGTCATTTGTAAAATACTAACATACTTGCAGGACTATATTACTAACATTATTAACAACACTTTTTGCTCCGTGACTTTTAACAATTCATCACATATTACTTTCGTAAAAAAAATTCAATAGATTGAATTCTATTGATATATTGATATAGATTGATTCTAAACGCTGATAACTCTGTGTGATACTATGTGACCCTACATGAAAAGGGACGGGGCTCATCGGGGAAGACGCTTTGCACATTTGTAGAGCTCCTTGTGAAAGAGTTCATCCAGGATAGTACTGCCACCTTACCTATTTCTGCCACCAAGCAGTAGTGTCAGCATTACTGTGTTCCGGTTTTGAGGGGTAAGGGTGATGGTGAAATTACAGGCACATGGGACTTGTCAACTTGTGACTCAGGGTGACGGGCGCAGTGGCAGTGCACTGCAATCGTTATGAATAGGCGTGTAAATTACGATCAGGTGCACGACTTGTTCGTCCCGTCACTTGATAATATCAAAAAAAATCGATACAAAAAGTCGTCGTAACCACTTGAATCGATCTTCATAATATAAATGTACTATTAAAAAAACCGACCTCAAAAGTTGGTGGAATTACATTTATTTGCCAAGTTTTAATTGAAATCGGTTACCGGAAAGTGTGCGAAACCAGATTCATCCCCTCGTTTGCCACCCTTAGATGTGGAATATTCCCTTCAAATATAAATGGGACCAATACTGAGGTATCCTCTTTCCAACAAAAAAAGAATCATCGAAATCGATTCGCAAATGCCGATATCCCGAGTTATCGCGGAACACACATACAACAAAAACAGACGAATTGAGAACCTCTTCCTTTTTGAAATCGGTTACCAATCATTAACATTTTTAACTTTACCGCCAAAAATAAGGAAACGCAATTTTTTTTCACTTTTAAAACTAACTACAATATCAAAATGGCAAATTAGTTCAATTATAACATTTTCCTTCGCCATTATCGCGGTGCGAAATAAGACAATGATAACAAATTAAAAAAAAATGGAATTCCAACAAGGACCGCGCCTCAGTTATGTTTTTTACCGACTTAAAAAAGGAGGAGGTTATACTTTCGTCTCTATGTATGTATTCCGATTTCTCCGGGAATTACAAACACACATACAAAAAAATACATATAAAAATAAGTAAAATAAAAGTTTATTTTTGGTAAATTTATTGTAGGAAATGAAACTATTTTTCCATATTTAAATCGCGTAAGTATATTTGTTTTTTCAAACAAACCAACGTTTCGAGCCCTTTACAGGTCCCAAGATCACGGTTGACTGAGGTGGTACAGTCATCAACCAGTTATGTCTAATATTAATGCAAACCAAGCTATTTTTTCACTATAGTTACAAAAGTTATTAATTAAATACCTTATTTTTAATTTTACCATGAACATTCCAATTTACGCTGCATACGTTTTACAAATCAACCACCTCAGTCAACAATGGAACCTTTAAAGTGCCCGAAACTTTGGTTGGTTTGAAAAAACAAATATACCCGACTTAAATCCGGAAAGATAGTTTCATTTCCTATGTGTAACAATTGCGAAAACCTAAGAACTCGATAAATTTATTGTATTTTCTAAAAAAAAATGGAACAAAACTTGTTTATGATGTTAGTATTATAAATAGTCCTGCAAGGTTGTTATTTTCTTACAAATGTTATTTCAGTTATCATCATTATCAGTCATTTAAAAAAAAATCCCCTTTATATATACATAATTACATTTAATAGTCCCAGACCAAAAAGTTAGTATCCAAGTAAGCTAACACATCGACAGATGTTAACATCAAGGTAGGTTCTAATAAACTAACCGCTAGCGATAAATTTCCTTGCTAACTAAACACGTTACTAAGAGTGGTACAATTAATTCAGGTTTAAATCTACTGTCTACGTATCTATATATTGTTTTAATGGATGTTTCAAAATTAATCTAAAAGAATAATTATACATTTTAGTTATCACTAAATACATGTCAACTTGTTAAATGGCAGGGCAAATGTTAATCCAATCGTAATTATTATACTCACCATTGTAATTATTTTACACACACACACATAGTATTATATACAACACACACGTAAATATTACAGAAAATGAACTTAAATACACCCATTACTTACAAAAGCATTGTACCAATTTTAAATGGAAATAAAAACTTTATTTGCAAATAAGAAAGATAATTATTGATATAAAGATGGAACACTAGACAAATTCGATCAAGCACGTTATGCTGAAGGCGCTGGCTCGAATCCAGCGGGATCAATGGAATTTTTCTTCGTTTCGATCTTAAAACAAACTAGTGGAGTAATTTCAAAATAATAAAAATTTAACATCATAATAGTAAAACATCGTGATGTTCAATATTAATTATAAACTTTGCAATACAAATGAGAAAGACGATTAAAAAAAATGAAATTTAGAAATAGAAAGAAGACGAGGTGTCTGTTGGCACCCTTGTAAATACAAAATTGGTACAATTCCTTTAATGTGAGCACTCTAAATCAAAATCAAAATAGGCTTTAATAAAGGGTATTAGTAGTTATTTCCTGACAAGAACCATGTGTTCTACTGCTGACTATTTTTTCTTTGATCACTATGTAACAAATTTTCAAAAAGATTATTTTCTAGTTTGACACTATTGATTGTTGTTTAATTGAGCAGCTAGTATATAGGAAAGTGGAGCTGTACCCCGGAAACTTTGTTTTTGTGGTTACCATAGCAGTATTTATATAGCTGCCTATATAGTATAGCTACATATTAGTAGGAATTTATTTAAAAGTTGATATGTAGCAATGTGTAAGTATGTTATAATATATACGTAGTACGTTTTTGTGAAGTTTGTTTGAGAAAGTATGCGGTTCAATTTGTACATCGTTTAGCTGCTTTGTGCACCATTAACTGCCCTTCACCTAAAACTCCGTAATAATTTGTAATGTTGCCTGGAAGAAATCGCTGTCTAGCGATAAGGCCGCCGATTGTACCTTTAACTATGTTTTATCTTTTTTGTATTGTCACTGCTTATTATTTTGTGTGCAATAAAGCTTATTCTATTCTATTCTATCCTATAATCTAGCAAATTTCCACATTTCTAAGTACTTTGTAATCGATTTGTGTAACTTTGGTTGAAATCGATTTAAAATGTATTCCCATTCCCGAACACGAGAATTTATATTTTTCCTTTATGGTACGCAAGTTTCAACTTTTCGTTGTACTGACCAGAAAGGCAAAGTTTTTGGAGATATATAAATTTTTCCATGTTTTTCTGTTAGAACCAATTAGAAAACGTGTTACATAGTAATTATTTTTAGTTACACAATAATTAAAGTGAAATCACTAAATTAATTATTAATGTATAGACGTTTAAAATGACAATAATGTAAATAACGTATGGTTAAAGTCAGGAGTCGTCAACTAACAACCTGAAGTGGTATGCCTTCTTAAATAATAAAATAATTTTAAGATCTATAAATTTAACTTTAGTTTAGAAAGAAACATTGTTGTATCCGATAAGGAAGTAAAATACTAGTGTTTTAATATTTAGGAAAAACTCAAGTCAATACAGTATTTTCCTACGGTTTACCGGTAAATTGGCTCAAAAAGCCTTCCTTTTTGTCTTTCTCATGTTAAAAATACATCAAATCAGACAATAACTTTAACCATGTCTAGTAAAATACGCATGATAAGTTACACGAAGAAGAGAAGATTATTAAAGTGAGTCCAGTTTTTATTGTGCATTGAAAATTCGTAAATAGTACCTACCTATAGTCTATCTTTTTTGATGACGGAGTAAAATGATAGCTAGTGATTGCAGTCGATTAATATTCGACTATCGACTGAATATTGGACACGGTTATGGAATAAATAGCCGGACTTGTTTCATTAGAAACATCCTCGACCCATTATTCATTCAATTACAGAGCACAAGTTCATTTAAATTGTCAATTTTTCTAAGTTGATACATATACGTACACTATATTTAGAACTACGTTTATGAAAAATACAAAGAATAGACATATTTTAAAGTTTTTCATTTTAATTCTATGTAGATAACCAAATCCGGCTGTTCTTGTTAAAATGTACATGAATAAAAATTGATCTCAATATTACTAGGCTAACTGTCAAAATAAGAATGAAGAAGGCAATAACGCAATTAGTAATCACTAGAACGTCGAAACCTTCACAATTCATGCATTTTTGGCAAAATTTTATCTTCTTTCACAAACTATCGATAAAATTATCGACAACAACCACATAACTATTTAAAATTTTATGAAAACTGGCAACCCTACAAATGTCATGTTGGTACTTGGTACTTGGTGCAACGGGCTGATATCCGCAACTCGACGACAAAGCGCCTATTTTGCGTGCAAATGTCATGTAACTCCGTCTTCAAAAAAGATAGACTCTAGACATTTACAGAAACCACAAGTATGTGCAAAAGATTAGTTTTTCAAGAAAGAAAGATATTATCAAATTTAAAAAAAACCATTTCCGTAAATAAAATGTATTTTATTAAATGAGTAGCTTTACGGCACACAACGGTATATACAAGCCATCCTAGCCAATACCTTTAATAAATATAAAACGTACATAAAAATCTTAAAGAAAAAGTAATATCATTAAATTCACACCTAATATGGACAAGTATTATGTACAATATAGACAATTTATTATAATAACTCCACCCCTTGCACCCCAGGATTTAGCAAAAGTCAGACTTAGATTAAATAGGAACAAGTCAATATCACTCTAGAAAAATATTTAATCCAAGTTCTGAGTCCAACACCTCACCCCCAATCACTGAGTTTAAGCAAAATTGAAGAGAAACCCACTCTGTTTGACGTCGGTCTGTCGTCCGCATTTCCGATGAATGGTCCAGAACCAAACCAGTTGACTCTGTTACTTGTTGAAGACGCGACTGATGGACCTGGGGACGCTTCTGGCCGTCTATTTGGCCTTGATGCTGATGGTCCTGGATCGGTTTCTCTCCACTGTTGCCAGAGCCACGCTAGACCATCCAAGATTGGTCTTCTGGCAGGCGCCGACGGTGGTTGTGGCGGCGGCGGCGGCGGCAGCGGTGTTGTCGTTCTTCTAGTCTTCGGGGTCACTACCACTTGGTTGAGTAAAGCCTACGACGTTAAGTTAGTTCTAGTATTCATTTATATTTATATATTGAAATAAATTTTTTAGTGAGGAAATATAACTTCTAAAGTTCAATTAAGTGTACTAAATATTAAGTATAGAAAATAAGAAGATAGATAAAGAGAAGTCAAAGATGAACGAGAAGCGTTTCATGCTGTTAACTTTGATGATATCATGAAACTGAAGGTTTACGTGTTTCAGGTTATGTACATGCAAGAATGGGTTCCAGGTGAAACATAGTATCACAAACGTAGCCAGAAAAACGCGATAAAGAAAATGCGTTCAATGGAAAAATGTACATAAAACATGTGATTTTATAGTATACAAAATCAACAGAGCCGTTCGCAATTTGCATATCTTCCAAAAAACTTATGCTGAAAGCATTGACTTATAATTGTAAGTCAATGGCTGAAAGTGATCCGTCAAGACAACATAACAATTGCACCAGAAACCATATAGTCTATGGATACTGACTTTATAAAAAAGTAATAAAATTATCTGGCTACGTTCTTCGAAGAAAGGAGAGAAAAGAAACTAACAGCGAGTCGTAGTTGCTCATCCAAAGAACTTGCCGTGGTTGGCCCAAAGCCTTGCTCCTTGAGCAAAGCTGCTAGTAGTGCATCGTTACTCTTCCCATACTCTGTACTAACTGACGCGGGAGTTTTAGTCGCCTCCGACATCATATTTGTTGGCTTCACCTGCTGCAGTAACTTTTGCAGTGCCTCATCACTTGATTGTCCTGGAATATTTTTTATAAAAATTATAATATAATAAGATTATTATTCACAGGAATCAACTTTCTAATTTATATATTTATTATAATTTCTAATGACAATTAACGAAACGTTTTGTAAAATGAAATTATAACGCAATTGGAACTGTCATTATGGTCTCATAAAACTTTTCGATTGTACAATAATCACAAAGTATGGCTTGCTGATACATAACACTTAGTAAGTATTAGAGTACAACTCATAGTAAAAATCACCTGTAATAGCTAGTTTAGTTCTCTGCGTCTCGGTCTGCTGTACACCCTGCAATTTGATCAAAGTTTGTAACAATTTTGCATCATCTTGCTCATTCTTGAGGTTGTCCTTAACAACTATCTTCGCACCGAAAGGTCTAGCCGTCATAGGGACGGCCGTAGCAACACTTGGTTTAGCACTAGGTTTCCGAGTTAAAGTATCGAACTGTTCATTTAGCGGTGAAGGCATAGCAAACAGATTTGATAGTAATTTCAAGTCATCAGTGGCTCCAGACGGTAGTTTTGGACTCACATTCTCTATCGAAGGTATGTTTGGTAGTGTTGGAATGTTAAATTTTGATGGATCTTGTCCCGTTGCTTTTATGAGTGCCTGTAATAGTTTTGTGTCTTCCTGAAATTGCTTAATGTCTTCTTCTAATGATGGTGTATTTTCGTTGATAGTTGTTGTTATTGGTCGTTGGGTAGTTGTAGTAGTCGTCGTAGTAGTGGTCGTAGTTGTCGTAGATGGTATGTAAGGAGGAGTAGTGTTTATGTTCTTTCCTGTGCGGCCTACATTAGCTTGTTTATTGGACTGAATCTCGTTCAAACTTCTTTCTACGGCTAGAGCAATGATACGATTTGCTAATTGTGCTTCGGGTTCTTCGTTACCGGTGTTTGTATTAAGTACAGATTTCTGGAAATAAAATAAGATATTATTAGATATTAATAGAATTAGATATTATTATTATATAATTATTATTAGGCGGTATGTTAAAGTATCAGTTTTAAAATATGTGTATGTTTCATTCGATAAATTAAATAAGTGCACCAATATCTTATAAAACAAAACTAAATAATTATTGTCATTAAAACTTACCAAGTTTTGTAAAAAGGCCAAATCTTCTTCGTCCGAGAACGTAGAAGTACTAGGAATCTCAGTAGTCACCGTATATCTAGACGCAGGTACACGGCGAGCAGTAGCCACGGTGGTAGCTCTGGTGGTTGTTGTTGGCAACCTTCTTCTCGCCTTAGACCGCAGCGTTGTTGTTATACCGATCTCTTCTGTGGTAACTGGTACTTGAGGCTGGAATGTAGTCAACACAGGACTAGGAATATTTGTAAACACAGGAGAAGGAGGCGTAGTTGTCCTTGACGTATACACTGGACGAACATTCACTGGTGTAGTTGGATTAGATGCTACAGACGTTGTCTGAGGGTTAGATGCAATTCGGACATTTGAAGTTACCCCTGAGATAATCGGAACGTTTGTGTTGCCAGTGTTCTGACCGTTTACTTGTAACAGTGCCTGTAAAAGTTTAGCCTCCTCTGCTATCTTTTTTATTTCATCGTCAATTGAGATGGTTGTTGTTTGAATTCTAGTTGTAGTTGTCGTTTTTATAGTTGTTGTTGGTGGTGATGGTGGGGTAGATGTGGTTGGTGGTATAGGTGGAGTTATAGCCGTAGGCCTAGTCGGTATATTCAAGTTGTCCAGTGAAGGTATATTTAAACTAGCTGGATTTTGTCCAGTAGCAGCCAAAAGTGCCTTTAGGAGTTTAGTGTCTTCTTCGAACTGTCTTATATCGTCTTCAATTGACCGAGATGTAGTAGTTTGCGCATTGATTCTTAAATTTCCATTAATATTGGGTATAGAAATTGTACTTGGACTTTTAGTATTAGCAGCCAATATTGCTTCAAGAAGTTTCGTTTCCTGACTTTTTTTAGTTGTTCCTATATTAGTAGTTCTCACTGTTGTACTGTCAACAGGTATTTGATTGTTGCTGGTGAAAACGTTTAAATTTTTAGCAGTTCGTTCCGTCTGTAGCAAATTTTGAAGAAGTTTAATGTCTTCTTGGTATTTGCGTTCTTCCTCTACAGTTGTGACTGACGATAATGATGTCACAGTTGTAGGAACTGAAGTTGTCGTTTGCGCAATTGTTGTTGAAATTGTTGTTGTTGGTGCTGGTGTTGTAATAGTAGTAGTGGTAGTAGTAATAGGTTCAAACGTTGTGGTTGGTTCAGGTGTCGTAGATGGCAACCAAGTTACAAATGTAGCTATTGGCCGAGTAGTGAAAATTGCTGGATTTGTAACAATATTTGTGAACGCTGTCTCTGATGTAGTAGCAATTGGAGTACCGGCTGTCATTTGAACTGTAGTAGTTTGCTCGTCATTTCCTAAACGTGTCAGAATTTGCGGCATTCCTGTATTTACTTCAGTAAAAGCAGTTGAATCCGTTGTTCTAGTTCTGGTTGTTAATGGTGATTTGGTTGAAGCCAACTTTAGTACATTGGTATCTTGTGGAGCCGCAGTTACTTCGTCTATTGGTATAAATTTAAATACGGCTCCACCATTTCCATCCAAAGGCTTTTCAGTTCGTATTTGTTTTGTCTGTAAAGTGGATTAAATGGAATTATTATTACGTCAATCTGTAAAATAGTATTTTGTGATCATAGCTACAATGAATTCACAACAGCTACATGTACTGCCACCAACTCACCACTTACCTTTACCAGAGTTTGGAAAAAATGATACCGAAACTAATAATGACTCCATGTATTATTTCTAACCACTACAATGTTTAATAAATGGTTTCGATGCCAATAAATTAATTAGTAAGTAAATTATGTGACTGATTAATACAATGTGATGAATTAAATGGTTATACCTCCGGATCGATATCCAGTGTTAATATTCTCGGTTTGATAGTTGAGCTCGTCATTGATGATATGACCATCTCCTCTTTAGCGGCCGATGATATACTATTAAGCAGAATCTCGTCAACAGAAGGTAGCATTGTAGTTGTGCGTAAACTCAAAACATGCGAGGCAGTGCTTTTTTCAGCAGGCAGCCTAATTGTGGCAGTAGTTACACCCAATGAACTGCTATCTTTTATATTAAGTGTCGTAGGTATCTGCAATTACGAAATAAAATGTTACGCTTTGCAGTGTTAGTCGATGGAAGCGGTTATCGTGCAGTAGCATGCAAAGCTAACTATGTATCAAAGATCCACAGTTGTCCGGCTTATGTCCGCATGCGCAATTCTCCCACTAGAAACTGCTGAAAGTGAAATAAGCCCCTAGCGCAGCTTTAAGCTAAAGAACTTAAAGTCAATACCATCGGTTGCTGGTTATTTACAGTGTCGTTGGTTAAGTTTTCCGTTCCGTTATTGGAGGAGACTGTGGATGTCACGATATTAGTGGATACTCGGATAGGGTTAGACTGCGGTCTGACAATGGCCGGGTTGTTATGGATGGGGCTGTATGGGTTTCTCAAACTCCATGGACTGATTGGTAGTACCTCAACTCTTTGCATGACACGTGGTACTCTGGTTCCATTCGGGAATCTACGTATTATTGTGTTATTGGGTAGTACGCCGTAAACAATGTAAGGGCTTGATTCTGTTATTGTTTCTAGTATGTCATCATTGGGGTCTTTACGTACCACTGTATTATTTGGTAGAATTCCGAAAATAACGTAATCTTTTTTTGGTGGTTCATTGGATACTATAAGCTTATTAGAAACAATCGTAACTGGATTTTGCTTCGTTTCGTTTTGGGAAGCTCTTCGAGTCGTGTTATCATCAGTTTCCAGGTTCTCAGTCAGTAAATTCATTGATGTTGTAGTATCGATATTTTGGGTTATTTCTGTGTTTGATATAGCGGTAGTGGTTTCTGTATTTTCTTGGAAAGTGGTTTGTATCGTGTCTTGTTGTAATCTGTTTGACACTTCATTTACTTCTTGATTTGTTGTAGCGGATGTGGTACTGTCCGACACCTCAGTTTGCATTCCTGCTGTAGTTGAAGTAGGAGTACCAAACCGAGTAGATAAATCAACATCAAACTGGCTTATTGTCCGTAACACATCTTCAAGTGTTGCAATACTTTCTGTTGTTGTTACAACAGTTGTGCGGTTATTTTCAGGACTTCCGTTTGTAGAGGAATCAGTTTGTGGGGATAACGTTGTAAAAAGAGGGAAAGGACTAACGGTAGGGGTAGCAGAAGAGGAAGAAATATCGTCGTTATTGACGGCAGATGTGAACGCTGTCGTAGAAGTCATCGTATTTATAATTTCAGTCAGACGATTTGACAGAGGAATATTATTAGATTGGGTCAATAACTCAGTCAAAGGGGGAGCAGTCGCTATTTCATCATTATGCTGTCGTATAAGGTCTTCTATCATCTGTAAAACTCTAGCCTTTTTCGAAAGAACCCAAAATTCGAATGGTGATACTTGGCTAGGATCTTGTGGGCCAATAGTGGCCGGGGTTTGTGAAGAAGAAATTGATTTAGTAGTTAAATGTAAGGGTTGTAATACTGTCGTTAACATCTCACCTGGCTCCTCGGTGTCGCTTGGAGTAAAATCGACAACTTTGAAATTTGTGAAAAATGGGAGAGGTACATTCGTGTTAGTAGAGTTTTTCGACGATTCCCCAAGTATATTATTCTGTATATTTACATTCACCATTTCTGTATCTTCAGAGCCAGATGACGTAGTAGAGATAACACTAGTCGTTTTAGTCGGTATTGTTGTAGAAGAGACATTAGAAGTTAAATTTACGATTGTTTCCGTGGTACCAACAGACGTCACCTGGCTACTGGACGCAGGCAAAGTGCTACTTACAGCTCCCTGTGAACTACCGACATTATTTACAGCCTGGGAAGGGGTGTCAAGAATTTCGAGAGAGGAGAAAATATCGGTCTGTGCTCTATTTACACTGTCATCTACCGTTACAGCCTGGAGAGTACCTGTAGTATTACTATCTCTAACGGTTTCGGTGCCAACTTTAATATTTGCTGTATCATTAATATCCTCCAAACTATAAGGTGTCGTTTCAGGAATGTTTGTGTCGTCATTTACATTCGTGAGGTCTAAAGCCCGGGGAATTAACGTCCTTAGTAAGTTTACCATATCATCTACAGATATTTTAGATCTAGTCCGCTTATCCATATTCTGAATAATATTGTTGATATTATTGGACAACATGCTAGTTAGTTCTGACGACACTAAATTGTTGTTAGTCAACAAAAGATCTGACACTTTGTTAAATACCGTTATAGGGCTGTCAGTCGATGGTTTATCAGATGTAGTAGAATCAGAGGCAGTCGATTTGTCAATGGATGTATCTGTTCCTGAATACAAGACTTTAATTGCGAAAGGTTTTCTTGCGGACAGAGGAGTTGTGGGAGTAGGAGTAGGTGTATTCACAGGTCTAGCTGTCGCTCTTTCTGTGTTTAGTGACGGTGTAGCAGTTTCCCCAAATGACAAATTGTTAAACACATTAGGTGTTGTCTGTTCAGTGATTTTTACAGATTTAGTATACGCGTTCACGTCAGCGAACGTTGTGAGTGGGTTCTGACTATTTACAGTAATACTGTTACTCACTCCGTTGAGAGTCTGTTTATCGTTATTGTTTTGGTTGGGCGTTACTGCTGTAGTCGTTGATAGTCGTGGTGTTCTGGGTGTGGATGTCAGTATTTCAGCTAGAGCGTCGAAAATAGATATTGTAACCGAGGGCGAGTGTTCTAAAGTTTCAACGTTCATTGTTTGTAAGGGTTTCGCCAAACTCTCTGAAATTCTCAAGTCTGCTGAGGATAGTGTACTTCGGGTCTGAGTAAAGGAGATAGAATTCATGTCAGTCCCTAACTGATGTTCTTCTCCCTCTACCTGAAATTAGAAGTAATCTCACCCATATAAACAGATAATAGACAATGTGTACAAATGTATAGAAAAAAAACATGTGGGAAAGACCCAAAGATTTGTTGGTAGAAACTCGTGCAAAGACCAAAGCCTCTTTATTACTCTTGGAATTAAGAATTAGAAAGAAAAAAATAGTGTCAAATAGAAAACAGGAGAGAAAAGAAAAGTGTGACTCCACATTAAAACAAGTCGTAGTATATAAATATTAAAATTTAATATCCTTATATCGCATGTTAGTAGTATTTATTCTATTTACATTTATATATTCTAGTTCGTTTAACTTAAGCGTTAAGTTGTTAAATATTTTTGTATTATATGAAATTACTTTAAAATAATATATTTATTGCTTAACGCAAAAGCTCTCTAAAATATGTTCACGTCTTAAAGAGATGCGTTATTTAAAATAAATGCTTATAATATACTCCACTGTCAAACTTTTCAAATAAAATGATATGTTACTAAAACTGTTGAACACATTCCTGAAAAATGTAATGAATCTTATGAGATATTAAAGTATCCTTTTACTATAAACAAAGGAATAAAAAGGGATAGCAATAATCCTAAAAAATCTTTTTATGTCTAAATGCGCATGATAGAGATTAAAGACTTGACAAGTAAAATAAAACATCTCTTCAAAACTAAAATTAATAAAACTTTACAATGAATGGGTGAATGAAATGAACATGTTTAGTAAAGTGATAGTAGTGTCAACTATATGAGTCCATTAACCAGTTCTAATGATGATTCATGTGAGACTGGTGGCGTTGTGAAGCTCTGCGACTCAGTCGTAACGTAAATGTCCTCGTCTTCAAACCATTTAGGCTCTTCAACGGACTTTGCCAACAGATGGTCAGTCACGAAGAATTTCAGCCAAGCCTTCAGCAATGAGAAACTTTTTATTATCATCTGGTTTATAAGGTTTTATGTTATTGTTCGCGTTATTGGCAGAAGATTCCTGCATAATATATACAAGGTTCACAAAACCCTACGAAGACATATGTATGTCCGCATTGGTCTGGTACCCTTAGAATCCCTGAAAATCTCGCTTCTCAATAGGAGAGAATATGTACGGTGATTCGTCGAAGCTTTGTGAGCATGTGATTTGAAGACAATAAAAATCTGTCCATTCCAACGCAGATTGGACAAATACAGTTCATTAATAAATAATGAATAAGCTTACTCAATGGAAGTTTCTTTGATTACCATTTAATGTAATGATGTGAATGAAATGAATAATGAAAAACACATTATAATACTAAAATTATAAAATAATGATGACGAGTAAATGATTCAACTTCAATTTTTGCGATTTTCGATAGTTAATATTGTAAGTCTTGCAACAAAATTGTTCTTGTTATTGATGTCATACCTGGTGATGTTATATTGATGTGATAATAACATAATATATTTATTTGAATGGCAATTTCTTTTAAATTTAAAACGAATGTGATCGAACAGATTATGAAAAATAACGCGTATTTCTTAATGCCAATTATATAAAGGGGCTTTGTCCTGTATATCTACATCACGTTTGAAAACAATTTTGAACACACACAATTTTGAAAACAAATAGATATTATTTACAACTATTGCTGTTATTTAAAATACTCACAGTTGATGGGGTTATAGTTGGAACTGTAGGTTTATACGGGATCCTATCTTGGTATGAACCTCGGTATTTTGAACTAAATCTACCTTCATGTTTCTTTTCTGGTGGTATCTGTAATATAACATTTGTTACATTGCAATAAAATTTCATTAAAGCCATTACCATAAACACTGTCATATTTTTAATCGTCACAGAAAAGGTTCTTAATATTAATCGGTTTTAAATCAAAGTTACTTACCCCATTTGTAGAAGGTTCTGTTGTTTTAGAGTATGTATCACTAAATTTTCTCAAATATCTTTCCCGTGGCTTAGGTGTCACTTCAGGGGCCTCTTCGTTAGGGTTAGCCGTGGCGAAATGTGGTCTTGAATATTTCCTAGTTTGAATATTTCTTATTGCTGGAGTTACCTCTACGGGTGCATTAGTTTTGTTCTCCGTTACGTTTACTACAGCGTGATTTTTATAAGTTGCATGGAATTTTGAAATCAAAGTTTCGTCAGAATTTACCTTGTTTATAATTTCCTCACTTCTGCTTGACACTTCGTTTTCAGTGCTCTGTTCTTGAGATTCTTTACTGGTTACAGCAATAATAAACATTTTCTTACCTTTTTGCTCTTGTATGCCACTAATTGTCGTCTCATTCTCAGTTTTTGTGAGAGTAGGGGTCTTTAATAAGCTAAAAATTAAAGGCATGTCGACAAAATCTTCCTTTTTGCTATCTGCGGTCTTTTCATCTTTAGGTACTTCCGTGACAGCTTCAGTTGTAGATGTAGATAATTCGATTCTTGATTTATTTCTAAGTCGAGAATAATAAGACGTTTTCGGCAATAAAGCTTTACTTGGTGTCACTACCAAAATATTACTCTCATTGTTGACATTATCTGCCATGTTAGCTTCAGTACTTGATGTGGTTTTACTTCGCCTTGAAAAATATGCTGGTCTCGACTTCTTCACTAAACTACTGCTATCAAGTTGCCTAGGTTTTATTATAATTTCTGTACTCGGTGACTCCGTTGTGCTAGATTTAAACTTTCTATGAAATTTATAGGAAGTAGTTCTAGCAGTAGAACTAAGTGCTGCTGTGGGAGAAGTGTGGTATAATTTTCTACTCCTTGGATTGTAAGTCCCTCGTGGTCGGACTTGTGTTATATTTTTTGGTTGCTCTGGTAAGGCTGTGGTTTCAATCGGCTTTCCCTCATCGTTTTCATCCGTTTTTGATTCTTCAGCGTTTGGCTTATTGCGAAACTGTAAAATTTGTTCTTGAAATTAGTGACGTTTGTATGAAGTTTAAACTAATTTATACAGAAAAATATACCAAGGGTGAAATAGGTATTTATCTCTACAATTTATTTATTTATTTATTTATTCTTAGAACATAATAAGAAAATATTACTATCTGGGAGAATTGCATTACAAGAAGTCTCTGTAAATAAATCTGTGGGTTTATGTTTAGAAGGTGTGAATGTTTTTTTTAAGTAGGTTATGATATGTGTAGTTATGCTACATTACCCGTGTATTGTATCTGTTGTACTTAGCGGGATCAGTATTAGTAGTTTGAGCTGATGATGAGTAGGTTTTGTATATTTTTTGTGATGCTCTCACTGACAAACTCTCGCTGGTTGGAGAGCTCGCTTGTGTCTGGAAATGTTTAATAATTTGCATATGCTAATTGGTGTAATTAAACAAACTGGGTGCACTTTCAGTCACAATGCTGTATCTAAATATTATTTAATTCATATACTTACAGTTGCATTTTTGGCCTTAATTAATGCTTTGAAACTTGCTGGATAGTTGTCATCTTCGCTGATCTCATCCGAAGTTTTAGCCAATTTGGACAGTTTTACGGCAGCTCTAAAATTAGACTTGCCTCTTGGCAACGGAGGTCTTCCAGGCTTTATAGTAGTTGATGTTATAACTACTGCCTCAGTACTCGGCTGCATAGTCGATTCCACTACCACCGGAGCAGGAGTTTGGATTTCTGGTTGACTAGTATCACTCTCTTTGTTCTGACTAGACTTAGTGACTGCATTAACTGTGATTCCTTCACCGGTTAGATTAGTGTCGGTTTCCGATAGTCTTGTTTTATATCTTAGCTTCTTGGAGTCTCTCAAATCTGCTGCTGTTCGTGCAGTTCTGGGTTCTTTGTTGGAAACAGTAAAAGTATTGGTAGTTCCAGAAACAGATAGATCGAGGGATTTCGTATCAGTTCGGGTACTGACGCGCCCCCGTCGTCTTGGTGCTGTACTTTCTGTGGAAGGAGGTGGATTTCTTCTTCTGAATGTTGTAGCTGAAACATTTTCGATTTTAGGTGTCACTCTGGGGATGTCATCCAAGTTAGAATTTACGACTTCGATTTTGGATTCGTCGATTGTCGGCGAAGACACTTCTATGGTGGGTTCGGTTGAGCTAGTTCTTCGGCTGAACGATTGCGGTCTTTGCTTTACGACATAGTGTTTAGTCGTTGGTACTTCTTTTTGTTGACTTTCGACAGGCCTATTTCGTGTTCGACTATTGGTCCTTCGAGAATCGAATCGTTCGTTTCGTTGGGGTCTTCCTTGTTCGGCCTCTGGTGTCTCTTGAGGCCTACCTCGAGTCCTCGTCCGTGTCGCTTCTTGCGGATTTATTGACTCTCGCCTTCTAGAACTTCTCGATCTGAAAGTGTATTGCACTTCTTCAGGTTGATTAGAGTCTGTTCTGGCTTCGGGTGCCGATGGTGCTATTAACCTTCTGCTGGTCCGCGGTACGCCTTCGGTCTGAAAAGAATAAATATATATTCTTTATGACCTTCACAACACAAACATCAAGTGTTATATAAATTAAGATAAAGTTTTCATAAATCCAAACTTTCAAAAGCAATAAAACTACCTGGTAATATTATACTGCATCTGATGGAAAGTGCAACAAAGATGAGCAAACAATGCATTATGAAATGGAGGATTACATCTCTATGCAACTGAGTGTTAAGAAAGTACAGGCTTCAACAAAGTAGAAATTTTGAGACAATGCAAAAGAGCGGTCATTGAAATGAATGATTTCCGACAATCATAATTTAATATGACGTAATTTAAGTAACCCATTGTTTCTTCCGCATACTATATGGTCAGCAACCATGACGATATGCGCAGTGACATCATTTCTTACAACTATGCTAATTTGTGAAAATTATTTTGATATTCATCTTGATCTACAAGTCCTATTTCCGATATCCATTGCTAAAAAGCATTTTGCTCATTGCCATTTTCATTTCGAACTTAATGTTTTCTATAACAATGGAGATATACAAAACAAATTAGTAGAGGTTACTTTTTCAAATGAAGACATTATTGAATCCAACATCCGTAATCCATACTGGTGTAACATGACTCTACAAAAAGCGGTTGACATTTCGACTAGCAATTTGTTACGATCCATATGATTTAATTGTAATATTTTTATTGCTTCGTGTCAGGTACAAACTGTTAAGTTTTAAATGTTTTAACTTCTCAAATAAAAAGTATCCATTTCAAAGGTAATTTATGGTATCTTTTACTATAAAAACAAAATCTGACTTCAGATACATATTTTACACTACATATTCTAGATTTTTGCAGCAATGATGAACGGAACCTGGGCAGATATTTTTTTTTTTTTTTTTTTTTATACATGACAGGCAAATGATTTTTGAAATGATGTATGAAACGGCAACTTTTTTGAACCGTTCATTACAACCATCAGCTGGACTAGTTCTTCTGAACATAGACCTCTACATTCAATTCCATTTTTCATACAATCTACATACGTGTCTACGCAGAGCTCTATAGTCTATAGTTTGATCCTGAATAGACTGTGCACTAAGTCCAACCCATTAGACTGTAATAACTGGTTAATTTGATATCGAATTCGAAATATCTGTGGAGGTAATTGCTAACAATAGTTCAATTCTTGACCTTGTAATTATAAAGTCAGGTGTTCACTTTGAAAATCAAATGTTGTGAAATTACTGACAAGTTATATGATTCAAAGTTTAGTGTGTATTAAATTCGATCTACCTAATAAAATAATAATTTAACATAATAACCCGTGACTTGTAAATTCTAAACAAAAGTCAATAAGTTCATTATTTCAATTTCAATTGTTTCTTGCCACATTACGATGGAACAATAATTTTGGTGGGACACATGAGACGCCCTGCAAAAGCGCAGCAACTTCAGAGGGTAAAGTTCATAAATCACACTATTTCATTATGTTAAATCATTATATTACATTATTTTTAATTAGTAATAATCTCAGTACAGAGTACTAAAAAACCGACCTCAAAAGTACGTGGAATTACATCTATTTGCTAAGTTTTATTGAAATATCCCCTAGTTTGCCACTATACAGGACTTGACACTGGAGATAATAATAATCGTTTCTCACAACTCAAAGTATATTGAGAGAAAAACGCCTTGAATTGGAGAAATAGCAAAATCAACCATTAAAATAATTGCTCCTAAATTAAAGTTAGGCGCTATTTATAAAATGAATCTTCATGCGAGAACAGCCACCCTTAAAGGTGGATGATTTTCTTCAAAATGAAATGAGACCACTATGGAAGTACCCCCTTTCCAACAAAAAAAAAATCATGAAAATCGGTTAACAAATACCGGAGTTATCGCGTAACATACATACATACAAAAAAAAGAAAAGAATATACAGTCGAAAATGAGAACCTCCTCCTTTTTTGAAGTCGGTTAAAAAGGAAAACATACATTATACAAAATATTCATTTTAAATAATTATTAATGAGAGAGGACTAAGTATTTTTATTATTATTATTATTTGCCATCATATTTAACGTCAAAAATCGTTATGATCGTTATATATAATCGTTATGTTTAATCGTTAATAAACTATTAATAAGGAATGTTTTTAATTGTTTGCTGAATTCCGTAAGTCTTTCCTGGTTTTTAATGTAATTTGGGATGTGGTTATGAATTCTAATTAACAGGGTGTGTGGGTGAGACATAACTAATTTCATTTTGGAAAAGGTGCCTTTAACTTCTTTAACTTTCTGTTATCTCTTTTGTGATTCGTTGGTTGTGAATATAACCATAACTTTTTTATAAAAAAAAAATCTCAAAAGTTCGTGGAATTATATCTATTTATCATGTTTTATTGAAATCGGTTAGCGGAAAGTTCTCGAAACCGGATTCATCCCCTGGTTGTCCACCCTTAGAGGTGGAATAGTTTTTTCAAATTTAATTGGGATCAATGCTGATGTACCCTCTTTCCAACAAAAAAATCACCAAAGTCGGTTCACAAATACCGCTTGTAGTCGGTTAAAAACTGTGGGTGCTTCCTAGCCTGCCTCCGTGGCCGAACGGTTACCATGCCGGACTACCACGCAGAGGTTCCAAGTTCGATTCCTGGGCCGGGCGAAATATTTGTATGACCTAAATTTATTTCTCTCGTGAGTTTGGGTGTAATTTGTGGTTGTCTATGTGTGTGTCCATGGCACCCGCGACACAGGGTTTCCCTAGTGCGGGGCTATGTTGAGTGTGTGCGTTATTATTATTATTATTATTATAACATCAGTCATCGCTGAATTCATAATTTATATTACAATATCATCACCTCTTATGTTTACATCCTATACAACCCACTGCTGAGCACAACAAGAATATTTAGTCAACAGTTCGCCATTCTGACCCAATGCTGGTTGGGGTCACGTTTTCTAAGGGTTGCGAACCTTCTTCGATATACTGGTTTCATAACAATATTTCCTTCAACGTTAGCGAGAGGTAACGTTACGAAATGTTTACAAATGTACGTAATTTAAAAGTTAAGTCATAGGTACATATAGCCACAATGATTCGAACTGTCATCTTCTTGATTCAGAAGCAACCACTCTCACACTGGGCTACCATCGCTCCACTAAATATAATATATAATACTTTCAGAAGTATTGCCACCTTACCTATTTCTGCCGCCAAGCTGTAATGTCAGCACTACTACCGGTTTTGAAGGGTAAGGGTGAAATTATAGGCACTCAGAGTCATAGGCGCAGTGGCAGTGCTCCTCAGATCATTGAGATTTAAAATTCTGAGTGACATTGCAACTGCTAAGGACAGACGTGTCGCTGATCACCAGGCGCACGACTTATTGGTGCCGTTCATTCATCGTCATTGGACACGTATCATTACATCATTTTTCTAACACGCTCCATAAGATCGTAAGTCTCATGTTCCTGTGAATGGGATAGTTCTCCCTGCAATTGGATTCCGCATAGACAAAAACTTTGACGTTTATTACAAAAATATTTTCATGAGTCGAGCTAAAAAAAAGAATTAAAAACGTGAGCAAATTTGGAGACCAAGCCTAATCAAATAGTTATTGGTATAATATTGTCATAGAGTTCGATCGTGATGTCGTGACACTACGGGCTTTTGTGACACCGAAGGTCAGTCAGGGAAAATTTAGCAAAACAAACGACAATGTAAGGCGGTTAACACACTGCACCACGCCACGAGCTGCGTTTTTAAACTGAAGTACCTCAGTTTGTATGGAAAACACGCGCCGTAAACTTTGATTAAACAAAATTTTTAGAGTTAACAAAAACAATCGACAGTATAACTGCAGCGTCCTGAATGAGTTCTGTATTATTAACCAATATTGTCAAAGAAGGATCTCAGCTACATGTGCAATCACTACGGCGATCAACTACGAAGCGAGTACTTTGACTGGCGCGGGGTCGCTAGACCGCTGCCCCCGCGCAGATTAAACCGCGAGTTAACGCAGATCTGCGTCTCCGCTACCACGCGCCTGATTCCGCGACTCGCGCACCGTCTCGGGGCGCGGTGCAGTGTGTTAATCGCCTTAGGTAACTATGTCAAAAATTGGAAATATAACTATTTTTATATAATTAAGTGTTTTATTGAATGTCATTACATTTCAACACCATGATATTCAATTATTTTTTAACTGTCTCCGTGGCCGAAAGGTTACCATCCTGGACTGCCACGCAGAGGTCCCGGGTTCGATTCTCAGGCCGGGAGAAATATTTGTATGGCCTAAATTTATTTCTCTCGTGAGTTTGGGTGTAATTTGCGGTTGCCTGTGTGTGTGCCCATGACACCTGCGATTCAGGGTTTCCCTAGAGTGGGGCTATGTTGAGTGTATGCGTTATGTTAGGTTGATGGGTAAAGGTGCTGGTGAAATTGCAGGTATATAGGACTTGTCATTTAAATGTCTCAGGGTGACGGGGTCTTTGCAAATCAAAGCATTGAGTGGTATTGCAACTGTTATTGACAGGCGTCGTTTACCAACGCGCAACTTGTTCATCCCGTCATTTAAAATCATAAAACAAAATTGCCTATTTTTGTTACTTTTTTAAACAAACCATTATTATACATCCTATCGGCGATTACAATGATATCTGTAAACATAGTTTCATTTCAAATTTGTAGCCATTGCATAATACCTAAGTGAATTTGATATTACTTCGATTATTTTTATGAATTTCGAACGACAAACAAAAGCGCTGCTGCTACGAAATATGGAAGAAAGAAAAAAGCCTGTGCCCTTCAATGAGAAACTATGGTGTTTGATTTAACAAAAGAAATCCTAGAGTGATGTATACAACTCGCTATTAGATGTTATTGAAAAACTGGTTAATGTTTGTAAATACAAGAACAAATTGCACAAACCTGTTCCTGACGCAGAATTTTTGAAGATTTTAACTGCTCTGAAATTATTCCTATCAGCGAAAATAATACCTAATTTAAAGTAATGTATTGAAATTAACATTATACAACAACCAACATTAAATACGAACATATTATGTCTCCATACAACTAACAAAATGTATTTATTACATACATGCTATTCCAAGTATCTATAATAAGGCTATATCTTACAAACACACGTGTTCCACTTAAAAAGCTAAATTGAATAGGGTCATATACTGTCGCTACTTAAGACCACGCCTTATAGTAAAATGTATGTAAATATATATATGACTGTGATTTAGCCTAACTGATAAGACATTAAAGTTCAAGACATTAACATTATTGTACATTCTAGATAACTTTTATTAACATAGATGGCAAGGATTTTGTTACTAACACTTTATGGATATCTTGTCTGAAATAAAGATTTTGATTTGATTTGATTTTGATTAACAGACGTAACTAGTAAGAAAGGCTGCTCTACGTTTACGAATCTACAACAAATATTTCCTACAACTCTGAGTTTCTTAAAGTAGAGCGACATCTAGACGCAAAAAAAATCAGTACCCACGTATGGATATGGTCCACATTAAGTTAGTTCAGTAATATCAAATGTACTGATTCGACCGATTTGTAATAAGAGATTAACTACTTCGTTAGAAAGAATAAAATAGATAATTGCTTCTCCAAAATGGTAAAACTGATAAAAAAGTCCCCGAAATCAAGGAAGATGGCATCTTTCACAAAAAAATATTTGTGTCCGAGTTACCAGTGCAATATGTATGGTATGTACTAATTAACTCAGTTTTTTTTTGTTATGGCTTAACTTCATGCCTTTTGACCATACCTATATAAAAAATTATTTATTTTCTTTCATCACGTCCACAAACTCACGACACCATTCAACTTCCATTAACGCTGTTTAAGGCTTCTGAAGTTTATTTTGATATAATAATACACCGAATATATTTTATTCAATTACGTAACATGTAGGTAACCTCCAAAACTTCAAACTGGAATATTTTTAGTTCCGGACTTCTCAGAATAGTAAACTCAAAACAAAATTTGTTCAGGAATTTCAACTCTATATTTTCACGTATTTTTCATAAACAAACACATTCAAATAATGTCAAAAAAAATTATATGGGCGTTTGCCATTGTTCTTTGTCTGGAACTACTGCTGAGGAGCCCTTTTTCCAACAAAAAAGGAATAATCGAAATTGGTTCATCAATGTCGGAATAATCGTGTAGCATACAAAAAAAAGTCGAATAGAAAACCTCCACCTTATTTTAAATCTGTTAAAAAAAACACAAGTTTGGTAGGAGAAGTACATAATTATAGTTTATTAGTTATTACTTTCACTACACTAATTTCGTTGTATAATATTTGCAATAGCTAATTCATATATCTCGGCAAATTACAATAGCTGTTTACCTTTGTATAACACTTGCGCAAAAGAAGTAGAGTTAACTCTAAATAGCGGTATCCGTTACTAAATATGTTTCGGGTAATCTAGGTCACATGTGCACAATGTTTCTTGTCCAATTGTAAGCTGACATGTGATATATTGCAATCGCAAGCCCGGCGGGTAAAACCTGGACCGGCGACATTGGGGTGACCAAAAAGATATTAACTATTATAATAAGTAGCAGAAATGTGAAAGTGTTCGTCCAGGGATATACTGCTACCCTACCTATTTCTACCGCTAAGCAATAAGGTGAGCTTTACTGCGTTTTGGTTTTTAAGGCACTGGTGAATCTACAGACACATGACTCTTGTCAACTTTGTCTCAAAATGACGTAAGCAGTAGCAATCCTCTCAGATCTTTGCAAGGAAATAATAATAATGATGAAAACTCGACGTGCTCGTCCCGTCATTTGATTAAAAAAACTAATTACATCATTATCCGTTCCAAACGTTCTCATTTCCCTTAAGAAACAATTCGTTCCTGGAAGTGAGACATATTGTCCACATTTATTACAAATAGACAGCCGTAACGTATAATTTTCAATATGTCACGTGTGTTATATCACAACCCTGCCAGATAAAACTTGAGCGGGTGACCATGGTATTGTCATCTTCATGTCCAAACATATCAGCAGCAGATCATTGGTACGCTGCAAGAACAGAGTAGCGGAGTGGACAGATCCTATCCACCAATATATGTACAGAAGTCAACAGGAATTTCGTAAACGGGAATCTTATTAATAATATGAATAGCTTATCCTATCATATATATCAAAATATTTCGAAGTATGGAGAGATACGATAAGCGTATGCCATATATTTATGTATAAATGTATGGCATACGCTTACCGCCCTTTTAAAATTTAAAACAGCCTCCTTGTATACGTTTTCGTTGCAGCCAGTCTACTGAAGACCTTATTGCATAGGCCATGATAGAAGTAAAAATGTTAACTTTTTGCGTCTAACCAAACCTTAATTGTAAACTAGGCGTTTTGTATAACATATACACAATTTCATGGTCAAGCTCTGTGAGTTTTGAACTAAGTTTAAAACACTTTAACGAGATATGACATGACATTGTGGCTTATATTCTTATGATCGTCTATTCTATAAAGTGAGCGTGCCACTGGGGTAAGCAAAGACAGCGGATGTTAACCCATTATAGACCGATAAAAACCAACGACAATCGCACATATAAATTATAGTCACCCTACATAAGTATCCTTGTTCGCCTTTCGACCCCAACTTGCGTATGCGCACTTTGCTATTATCTAGTGAATAATCACACACAATTATACAATTCCATATTTGCCTTGATTTTTTCATTGACTTAAAATTTTAGGATGGCTTTAATTAAATTAGAATTCTAAAGCTGCATCGAAACAGCGTCAACTTTGCGCAATAACCCCATATTCAGATGTGTGACGTAACAGTATTATCATTGCCATTATGTAAAAATCCGGTCCTAGAGCGGTAAAGATACTACTTGTTTTGCACAATAACTTATCGAAATTCTTTCGAAAGACATGAGAGTCGGCAGACTAAAGCACATAAGTCAAATTCATTTGTTTCAACTTAAATTCTAATGGCGTATTTTTCAACCTTATCATTCTCTTTACATCTTCCGGCATTATGCACAGCACGTAACATCAAACTTTGTTTGTTGGATATTAAAAAATAAAGCAGTTTTTTTTACTTATGTGCTAAGTCTGTACAAAAAGTTGTCCATTGATCGATAATGCATCATTACCATCGTTATTAGCCCCCGTACCTTTCTACATAACTGTTGACTATAGTGACCCTCCCCACCGACCCTTAGGGTATACGAGAAGGGCACTAGAACCTGTGCGTGCATAGGAACCTTCTAAGTTCAGGTTATGATCCCATATCAGCACATACAAGGTTGTCACAGATCGTTGTGACTGACGTCATCCGGTTCTCAAAACGCTAGTGTCTAGGGTGAGCCTCCCCGGGTGCGCCTACAGTACTCTCCCTATTTTCCAGATAAGTACCTATAGCTATAGCTATAGATACGCTAATTTCCCGTTGCGCATTGCACAACTAACGGTTGCCAACGCTAAACAGTGGACTTTAGCCACTACCAAATCTTCTGTTTGGTGGCGAAGCTGTAAAGTACGCTCACTTCCCGACGCCAAGGCGTCTCTCCAGTTTCCGGAAACCTACGCGGCTGGAGGGACCGGAGAATGTCTAGCTCGTCCTCATTAGTTCTCCGGGCAAGTACCGGAGATGTACATAGGGACAAAATCATCATCAGCTTTGACGCATCAACTGCTGAACATAAGCCTCGAGTGCCATGAGCACGAATTCTTCTGATCTTGTGCCGCCCGCATTCACCCACTACCGTCCATCTATATTAGCGTGGTCGCCACTCTAGAACAAGTCTGCTCAAACGGCCATCAGCCCTCCTGCAGACATATCTGGTCCACTACCACTTAAGCTTACTGATTTTACAAGCCATGTCGGTCACTTCAGTTTTTATATTGTCTATTATCGATCGATTATACAATCAAACACATTACTTGCCCAATACAGGTTACGTAACGATCCAATAATAATAATAATAAAATGACGCATAAGTAAGGAAACCACAGCACAATATTAGAATAATTTAGCAATGTCACAACATTAGGCCATGTGCAGCACTCAAAAAGCGTTATATAGCTCTATCAGCTTGGCATTGTCAACTTGATTTTACCACATAAAATGGGGAAATAAGTACACTCATGGACATATTTAGATAATGCCAAAAAAGGTTGAATTATAATGACAATTTTGAAATGAACCTCTAGCCACTTACATCAGAACGATTTATTTGAGAAAAGAATGACTTCAAACGTGTTTTGTTTTCGATCAAACTAAATATGTGCCCAGTGGCTCACATGAACATTGTTATCATAATTTAGCGTTCCTATAATTTTGTCCATGAGTATAGTTAGGCAGTTTTCACTTTGGATAGATGAACGTGTAACGTGCATTAGGAAAATATTGCAGAATATTAATTTAAGGTAAATACCTTATTAACAAATGTTAAGAAAAAAAAATAACCTACATTTTATTTGTTATATGGAAGAGCAGCAACTTTCTATTTTTCAATATAACAAATAACATTAGAGTTATACATTTTTTTTCCTTAAAAAATTACTTTAAATAGCTCTTCTGTAATATTTTCCAAATGCACGTTAGACTTTTTACCTTTCCAACGTCGTAAATTTATTTAAGTAATGTTTTATTATGGACGCCGTAATTAAAGTAAAAATTAAGAAATTCTTCTTTATAAGAATTTTGTGCATAAGGTTTTATACTGTAATAAAACCGTCTGACAACATTGGAATAGCGCTCCAATCTCACACGTGTCATCCTTCTGCCAAGTAACTGCCGCGTTTGAATTTTTTTCATAATTTAGGAATACGATCTTAATATAGATTTTAAGACTTACGGTTATTCACTAATTACAGGTGTCTTACCACGGTATGAGTTCTTTTTATTTGTATTAGTATGGGTGACGTCACAAGTAGTCGAGATGAAGATATTCGTCGACAGCGCACGAGGGTATACAAAGATGAAAAGATGTAATCTTTTTCTTTTATGACAACAAGTAACAGGACGAATATGTGCTGCCTGGTGTAAAAGACTATTACGGACGGCCGTACGCGCCTGGCCGGTCAGAGCTAGAATTGAGAGGAAAACGAATAATTCAGGAGCTCTGATTGGCCGAGCGGCGTAGCGACCCATTGATAGGATTGATAGGACGGTGTGGAGGCACTGAACCGGTATAAATATAAACGAACCTCTTCTTTTTTTGGTTAGCTTCATTCGTATTCTTGCGCTCTTAAGGACACTGCTACTACGCTTGCTTCCCTGAGACATAAGTTGACAAGTCTCATGTGCTTGTAATTTCACCAGCACCCTTCAAACCCGAAACACAGTAAGTAATGCTCATATTACTGCTTGGCGGCAGAAATAGGTAAGGTGGCAGTACTTCCCTGATCGAACCCTACTACAAGGAGCTCTACTGCTACTAAATTTGCCGCCGACCTGTCAACCCGTGACCCTAGAGCGTATAACCGTTCCGAAATATCGGGAAAATAAAAGGAACTCATGCCATGCTAAGAAACCTGTAAGTAGTGTAACTCGATTTCGAACATTCTCAACTTATCGAGATATGTATACCTTTTTATATATGAATATTACTTGTTGTTATAACGACTGACACGGGTCAAGGTGTGAAATGTTTTTGTTGTCGAATTACAACAGTTAGTGTGGAGGGAAACGAAATATATATTTTATATAAAAAAAAATAAGTGCGCATTTGACCTCCATATCCATGGAAAGTGACAATGAGATTGCCGATGGAGCATGCACTTAAATAATGTCTATTCACTCTCGCCTTGAAAAGGTCCAAGTTGTAGCATTCAGGGGATAAGTCTGTAGGCAGGGAATACCGCTGTTCGCCATATAAATGTGGAAGCTTAATGTTCCTTAGTGAAGGTAGAATTAAATCGCGCAATTCCTTATATATTCCATACATCTGTTCACTACCTCCGTGGCCGAACGGTTGCCATGCTGAACTGCCACACAGAGGTTCCGGGTTCGATTCCCGGCCCTGGAGAAATATTTGTATGGCCTACATTTATTTCTCTCGTGAGTTTGGGTGTAATTTGTGGCTGTCTATGTGTACGTCCATGCCACCCACAATACAGGGTACCCTAGTACGAGGCTATGAGTGAGTGCGCGTTATTATTATTATCTCTATACGCGTTATTTATTACTACGTAATTCTTGTACTGCACAAGACTTTTTGCAATGAAAGTGGTAACATAACGCAACGCAAAAAGAGGAAGTGATGAACACTTTATTGTGATACATATAATGGCATCATTACGAGTTTGGTAAATGTCAGTGTATTTTATCTGATGATATCGTAACTCGATCGTTTAACGTAAGTGCTCAGTCTTTTATATTTGAGGCCAAAAATTAACCAACCGGAAACCGGAATAAATTATCGCGGTCTGGTTTTACGTAGTTAACTTATTGATAAATAGAATGTTGCTATACAAAGAAATGGTCAAAAGTTTCTATAATAATGACCATGTAAGATATTTAATAAATCTACAGAATGTACTTAAATTTTATTCAAATTAGTTACCTAACTTTAAATTCCGAACCCACTAACCGAATAGCAATAAAATATCTAGAGTTGTGAAACGGACAGGTCAAAAAACATACTTCTAGTCCAAAGTTGGTGGTTCGTATTATTTTTAAAAGGATAAAGGCCAGAGATTAAACTGACCATATGTTTTCAAAGGCCGTTCATTGTGCCCACTCAGGTGCTATTACCGCTCCATTGGCTTAGTTCTTTAAAATCGTCTTAAACTGCTTTTTAATTTGAAGCTAACTGTAGACTCCAAAGCATGTGCCATACATTTATCATAAACTGGCTTTGTACCTATATTACACCAATTCCTCCGTTGATGAAGCTCATATTTAGCTGTAGAGTTGTAATACATTGCTATTGTGTTGACTTGTGAGTTTATCAACTCCAATTAAATTGTAATTGATCGCAGAGTAAAATCCGGCACTGCGTGTTTCGCCAGGGCGATAACCGCGTAAGCGAGGTCAAGGTGCGTTATTGCACAAAGTGAGAGTCGCGCGACCAGAGGAGTAGAATGTGGAGTAGGTTCCCGAATATAATTGGAGAATTTGTCGACGGGCAACTTTTTTCGTACACACCCATTACTTTGCACTTGAAAAGGTTGTAAACCCTAATGAGACGTGACCAGGTTCACGGTAATAAAAATAGGATACTTCGGGCCGCAAAGAATTTATTCGTATTTAAATCGAAATGGGAAAAAAGAGGCCGGAAAGGGCCGAGTTATACAATATTACAGATTGGTATTAAAACTGGTATTAAAATCAAAATTAGACGCGATTAAAAATTAGAGCAGTACTGTTCGCTGCCGCGATCGAGCAGGGAGTGGGTCGAGATGGAACGAAACAAAATCAAAATGGCGAGGCAAAGGAATTAAAGAACGATTCAAAATTTAAAAACAAATGGCCAGGAACTAGAGAAAATGCGATAAAAAGGTGGGAAGACGATGTAAGGAGTTCACATGGTCACACACTGTACGGCCCTAATGATAAAGAGCATAACACAGTTCTTTAAAATCTACGCTTGAACAGATTAGTTTATCCTCTGCACATAAAGGCTCATGAGTTGGCGGTAGCAGTTGTTACTAACGGTGTAAAATTGTTTGACAATTTTTTACAGCAAATTTTACAGTCTCAAGTTGTCATAAGAAGGTATATTTTGTGTGCAAACATTATACCTAGAAATCGAGTATGTAACAAGAAATAATAATAATAATAATAACGCATACACTCGACATAGCCCCGCACTAGGGAAACCCTGTGTCGCGGGTGCCATGGACACACACATAGACAACCACAAATTACACCCAAACTCACGAAAGAAATACATGTAGGCCATACAAATATTTCTCCCGGCCCGGGAATCGAACCTGGGACCTCTGCGTGGCAGTCCGGCATGGTAACCGTTCGGCCACGGAGGTAGTTAGAGACGACGTAAGGGCCATCCAACCCTGGTAACTCTTGAGGTAAGTGTATCTTATATCACTTTTAAATATCAACTCTCGTTTGCGCTGAAATCACAAATTAGAAGCTGAAATGGTACAGCGCCAACAACTGACCTGTGTGTATGTCTCGGTATATTCCAAAAATATTCTGTAGTTATTGTAATAAAGATAATATCTCTAACAATGGGGGCTGTTCCATTCGGAGGTGTGGGAAAACAGCGATCTAATTATAAAAAAAAAAAACGAAATCACATTTCATCGGTAATTAAATACTGCCATCTGCTAAACAAAACGCGACTAAGAAAAAAATAATTTTTTAAGATATCATATTTGTAGACATTGTCTAATGATATTTCAGCTATGCATCGTTAGGGTAAGTTCCGATAAATCGAACATGTTAACTAATTTTAAAACATATTTTTGTGCTCTATTTTTTGCTATTTAAAACGGATATTTGACCATTTGCTTTTGCACTTCGCCGCGTTTTAGTTAATCGACGACAGAATATGAAATAGGTATGTGATTTTGCAATTTACGTCCATTATAGCAAAGCTCAAGTTAAACTGGTCTATTTGAAGTGAACAATTGACGACACCCGTCAATTGTTTCGAATTCGGACTGGCCAATCGGAGCTCAATTGTCACCGGAATGATTTGGCAGAATAGTTTTCAATCAAATTAAATGACATTTCGTCTCTATTTCTGGTTATACACTCGATGTACCTAGATTACGGGTCGCTAGTGAATCGAGCTAGGCACTGGTGAATAGAATTCAAATTCTAATAATTTTAATTTCATATGTAAGCAAATTATGCTAGAAATCGTCACATTGAATCAACTCTACCATTCATTCATAAGGCACCTGAAAATAATGAGTAAGAGACTCTAATGACTGCTCTGTAAAAATAAACATTTGTACACATTATTTACAATTAGTATTTATTTCAAATATCATAAGTCGAGACAACCTGCTAGATCTAACGGTGTCGCTACCAAAGATTTTTGTCATCCAAGTTTACTGTAGTTCTAAACTGATATCAACTGGAATCTTATTATAAATGCGTACATATTACTTCTTAAATGAATTTGTGAATTTTTCAAGAACAGCCAGTATATTTTTCATAAAAAAAATCCTATTTCCAACCGACTTCAAAAAAGAGGAAGTTTTCAATTGCGATTTTATATTTTTATTTATGTTACACGATTACTCCGGAATTTCTGAACCGATTTTGATGATTTTTTTTTGTTTTAAAGAGGGCACCTCTGTATTAGTTCCATTTAAATTTGAAGAAAATATTCCACCTCTAAAGGTAACAAACTAGGGGATGAATCCGGTCTCGCGCACTTTCCGGTAACCGATTTCAATAAAACTTGGCAAATAGATGTAAGGAATTACGAACTTTTGAGGTCACTTTTTTTAGTACTCCGTACTGCGATTATACAAAATATATTTGTTTCATATAGTTCGTATTATTTTTAAGACTTTCATGTGATAAAAGCGGTTTAGACGTATTTATTGTAACCAAGAACATAAAATGTTTGGAAAATGATGATGGACCGTTTGACAATCGAGACTTAAATCATAACATTGAAATTACTTTTATTTTTTTGTATAAGTAAATTATCATAAAGTACAGTAACGCTGAGAATGTTATTTCTTTAAACCTCTTACTCTCAGTTGAATGTAGAATCATTTATTTCATATACAAATATCCAGTTCACTGAATTACAATGTGATTCATATTAAAAACAAATTTCTCCGAAAGCAATTCCTCTACATTGCACCATTCACAAAACTCAGCCGGATCGACCATACTTGTCGTGCTACAGATCCGCGTTCGGTGTGCGCAGGTCTTTAGACGGTGGACGTGTGAGAACGCCCTTACCTGTCCAGTACCGCGAATCCACTTGCAACTAAACTAGTTCTACTTTCCATCAACTTATAATCACAAGACATCTGGTAAGTTATCTTATCATATGACGTTCGTTACGTCCTTTTCCCTTGAAACCTGTATTATGACCAATATTCAAGTAACTAGAGCAGGTGGATAGTGGACCCGATGCTTAAAGAATACATTTCGGATATCACTTAGAAGAAAACTATCTGAAGTCCCGGGTATATTTATTAAATTAACTATATAAATTTATAATAAGAATACAATAATATATTATTGGTACACTTGTGTCATGATAATTTTAATAACAAGGAGAGAGATAAATAATTATTAACTAAGTTCTATAACCATGTGTCAAACACTCTTATCGTCGAGAATTCAAATGTATTATAATAGTTTTTTTAAAGAGAAAAGTCTTTTCCGGTCGGATGGAAGGACTTTTTTCTGAGTCTTCGATCTTTGTATTAATAATTATGACAAACTAGTGGAGTAATTTCAAAATATAATGAATAGCTACACCTCTGGCCAGGCCTGGTAGCTGTAAAGGTATATCTAACTGGGTGACGAAATACTTAAGATTTCTCATAGATGGCACTACGGCTAAAAAATCGTTGAAAAACCAAATACAAAAGACACGACAACAAACACATAGAAAAATTCGTGAAGTCCGCAGGTTCGTTCCGTGGCTTAGTTGGTATAGCGTCTGACACGGTATGCCAGAACACGTCGGTTCTAATCCGACCGGATCGAAGGAATTTTTTCTGAGTAATTTCATTAAAACAAACTACTGGAGTAATTTCACATAAAAAATAATTGGACATCAATTCAATAAAATATGATAAATAAAAACCTTTTTGTTTTTTTTTAAATGCCATATTTTTATCCAAATTTTTAATATTTATGGAGCTGTGATTATATCGTCGGTGTTTTGTAGAAAGGGCGAAAGCGCCATTTCGAAAAATTTTTCACGAGAGCATATTTTAGCTTTTCACGACTCAAAAATATTTAATTTCAATTTTAAAACTTAAACTTAATAAAATCAAAATTGGATTTCAAAACTGGACGTTAATAGTATTTTAAAACAGCCGTTAAAAACTAACTCATGCTCCCCTTAAAAATAATTATTATAATTGAATGTGAAGGGCGCGAAAATAGTTTGATTGTAAATTGTAATATTGTGAAATTAATATAATGTGAAACAAACGATTCTTATACTATTAACCTAGAAGTTTCAAATTAAAGAAGTGAAAAACTGTAACAATATCAATCAAAATTACAGACCAGTCAAAATATCTCAATGACATTACAGCCGTTCTAATTCGTGACCGACGCAGGCGCAACCATGTTAAACTCATTGTGTAATATATCGGTATCTGTTTTAATTAATATTTGATCGATATATTCTTTAGATCGATTAAACGGTGTATATTCAATTGACAGTCATAAATCACTTCAGGATGTAGTTATTAACAGTACATTAAGAAGACGAACAATCGTTTATTGTTTCTTAAGTAATGTTAAATTTATTAATGGGTTTAATTCTAAATGAAGAAACATTTTGTTTATTTTATTTTTATTTATTTATCATTAAGCCCGTATACGAGTACACTACACTAATTAGCTGGTCTCAATCAAGAAAATATCCTGGATCATGATTATCAAAGTTAACGAAATTCACTCCGAGGCATTATCCAAAACTCAGCAAGATTTTTGACTCATCTAAGTAAAATAAAAAATTTTGAACGCCCACCGCCAGAAAAATTAAATGAAAACACGTATTTTTTATATTAACTTAACACAAAAAAATCATGATACAAATGATACAAGCGCACGATGGCATCGCTACACTTGTGATTTATAAGCGATTGCATCGATGCAATCGCGTGTTTCTATCGATGCAGCCGCGCGTTTGCATCTATCGATCAATCGCATTCACACACACTTTAAGATTAACCTAAAGATTTCCTGTATTCATAGATTATAATCATTGTCAACTTCAATAGTAGGTACTGCAGCCTAGGGGGTAGCTCAGGTCGCGTAGCGAGAGGTACTTTATAAATATAAACCGGGATTAACTTCAAAATTAGATATTTATTGTATTTTTCATATATTTACTTATGGAGGCTACTTCTAGATCTCCCAAGATGTTCTTTTTATTCTATCCTATTTTTTTAAACACATTCTAAATACAAAACTATATTCACTCACCCAGTAGTTCTACTCATAGATTAGAGCCTAGACTACATTACCATCTCAACCGACCAAGGCCAAGCACTTATTTGTTGTTGTTGATTAAGAAGAAGAAAGATCGTTGAGACGCGGGAGTCGAGCGGTCAAATTTTGCGCGCTTCGACTACGGGTTACTGTGGCTTTTTTACTCGTAACTTATTTTTAAAAAATTTACAAACTTTGAAACACATGTAGTCCGTAACCCGCATTGGGTCAACATGGTGGTCTGTGGCCTAAATCCTGTCCTAAGGGCTCACCAGTACTCAACAGTCGGACACACAAAAGGTTTTTGATGATTATGATGAAATATATTTAACTATTAGGCAAAACTCAAAATTAAGTTATAAAAAGAAATTGTACGTAGTTCACAGTTTTAATGCACGGTAAGTTAAATTATTAAATTTGTCCTTATAATAAAATATTAATGTCGATATAGTACTAAAAAAGTTGTGTACACTCGGACACTAGTTAAGCTTATTGAGATGAATATCCACTCGACCAGACTGTCTATCACACCGTTACATAACAAGTGAACCCGTGGCGAACGGGAAACAATTTGCATTGCGTCTAAAACCCACTCTTCAACATGTTAATTGGAAAAACTAGATTATATCTCGTTTTTAAATATCACGTAAATTTTACTTCTCAGAATTTTAATAGGTAGCTATAAAGTATAGTATGAAATATGCTAATGATTTTTGTCTTACTCGGTAAGGGTTCAGACTCCAAGTTTGTTTTATTTTAATAACTACCGCACGGTTACCATGTGTGCCGGACCGTCACGCAAAGATCCCGGGTTCAATTCCCGGGCCGAAAGAAATATGTGTATGTTTTACATTTATTTGTCTCGTGAATTTGGCTGTAATTTCTACAAATTACAGCCAAATTCACGATACACACACGTTGATAACTACTTGTCAATGTGTGTGTCCATGGCACTCTCGATATAGGGTTTCTCTAGTGCGGAGCTATTTTCAAATATAAGGTACAATTTTATACTTTACATCGTTCTCAAATATATTTTACAATTGGTCCCACTGCAATCGGGAGAAAAACAACAATACATACAATCATACATAATAATAAAAATGGTAGTAAATTGCCTTGCTACTCCGCGAACCCAGTGAAGGTTTGAGCGTTGTAAGATAGCTGCGCTATTGATGTATATTTTTTCATGCCGTTAAATTTTAACCTTCCCATTCACAAAAAAATAATATAATAAATACCACAAACACAACCACCGCCAAAATACACTCGACGCGAGTCGATCAGGAGATGTTGATTGTTCGGCGCTTGACCAAAGATGCATCATACTGGTTGAGTACGTACGAACATTGCCATTGATTTATAAATTATTTTTTCACGATTTAGCAATAGATGAATACACATGCCCTAAAAAGGATATGTCCCCTTTATCAAAAATGGACTAAATTACAATCGATTTATTTATTTATTATTATATGAATGGTACAAAGGCGGACTCAATGCTAAAATTATTCTCTACCAGTGCACCTTTGAGGAAAACGAAATTCACTCATGCGGCAAACTAAACAAAGTATTAAATTAATAATGTACTAATAACATAAACGTAATAAATATAAAATCATATATATATGACAAACAAACCTAATATATAGGTATCTATTAATTAATTAAATATTTAGTGTCATTATTCGAGTGTCGATATATAAGTAGTTATCGAGAAATAAGCGTTTCAATTACGGCAGCTTCTCCTTTCTGCCCCGTGGCGTATTGTAAGGTAGGGATACGATGAACTAGCGAGGGGTTCAAAATAAAAATAAAATCACTAAGTCTGAAATAACCGGACGGTGTGACATATAGTCATTGCAAATGGCTCGGTATAGTAATTTTGGTAACGATGACGTAAAAAAGAAACGGTTATTAAATACCACGAAAGTGTAAATCCGAGACGAAGTACAAGAAACAATGGACGGAAAGAGATGGAACGTACGCAGGCGGTACTTGATAGAGTTGTGAATAATCACTAGTATTAGTGAGTATTTTGTTCACGGTCATAATATCCAAACTGTTACTTTTCAATATTGCTAAGCCCTGAATGATCAAGAATGATCTCAATTCAATTAATCGTGGTAGTGTTGAAGGGCTATGCAAGCCACGAATAAAGACATCCTAATAACTATAGCATAAAAGTAACGGAACTTACTTTACACTCAGCCCCTGATGATGACCATCGATTATGGCTGAAACTAGTCGGACCGCTTCCGACTAAAATACTACGCGAGTAAGTCCCGTTACTTTTGTACTGTAATGTGTGATAACCGCGATGGTTTTGATAATAATAAAAAATCCTAATAATATTAAGGACGATTGAGAATATTGACCAACATTATGAATTATGGCTTAAAACCGCTCCTTCGAGGAGTTTGGGTTGAAGAACGTACCAACGTTTGCAGTAGAGCTCTCTGTGAATGAGTTTGTCGAGGGAAGTACTGCTACCTTACCTATTTCTGCCACCATGCAGTAATGTCAGCATTAGTGCGTTCCGGGTTTGAAAGGCAAGGGTGCTGGTGAAATTACAGGCACATGGGACTTGTCAACTTATGTCTCGGGGTGACGAGCGCAGTGGTAATGCCCCTCAGATCTTTGCAATTTAAAGATCTGAGTGGCACTGCAACTGTTCTGGACAGACGTGTAACTTACCATCCGGCGCACGACATGTTCGTCCCGTCACTAGATACTGTATCAAAAATATTAGTGACATTTAAATACAGTGACGGGAACATTATTAATTGTGCATTGTATCGCGCAATATTTTGCATAGTGACTTGTGTAGCAGTCACAAGAAGAAGCAAGATTATGTATACAATAATTTTATACCTCGTGTCTAACAACAACTGCCATGCTATCCCCCACACACGTGTTGCTATAGCAATCACAATTATATTAATAAAAACGTAATTTAAGAGATTTTGCACAATAATTAGACCTACATCAGACATCAATTTGACTGTACCAACATTTGCAGTGAGTCATTTTTCAAAATGATCCAAAGATAGCAACAGTAGAGTTCTCTATGAATGAGTTTGTCGAGGAAAGTACTGCCACCTTACCTTACCTATTTCTACCGTCATGTAATAACGTGAGGATTACTGCGTTCCGGTTTCGAAGGGTAAAAGTGCTGCTGTAAACTTGTCTACTTATGTCTCAGGGTGACGGGCGCAGGTCAATTCTCCTCAGCTTTACGCGGTTTAGAGCTCTGAGTGGCACTACAACTATCATGGATAAGCATGTCGCTTATCGCCAGGTTTGCAACTTGTTCGTTCCGTAGCTTGATATCATAAAAGACATGTCCTTGAGATGAATTTACCTCATGTTTAGTAAAAATAACATACATTTTACATACATACACTTGGCGACTTTTTCCCACACAGAGACTACAGCCTTCCACTTGATCCGATCCTGACCCACCTTTCACCTCATCAAATAGTAAATTTTTTGTATAATAAATAAAATTATTTCAAAATCCTGTTACATTAAATATCAGTGATCTATTACCATATTAACCTCAACTCTATTAGTGAAAATTTATGCTACTTTTCGGTAACTGACGCAAGTACTGGAACTAAATAGCAGTTACGTGACTAAGTACGTTACTTGAACTTAAAGTGATAAATAATATTAACAATAACTACTGGAAGTTAGTCTGATGTGTAAGATGTCAAATATTATTGAACTCTTCATTTTTGAACTCATTCACTACAGGTCAAATACCGAAGTTCAGAAATCTTATAGGATTTCAAGTTTTCCTCTGAACGTAAGAATGGTTTTCAAGGTCGACGGCTCAGGCTTAATACTTCTGCATCCCTAGAAACCACAATTCAAATAACTACGAAAAACTCTTGTATAAATTCATCCAAATTTCACAAAATTCGTTGAGGAATAATAACTGCCTTTTTACATTTCTTTCAACAAAATGCTCCAAAAGTAAATGGAATATTATGTGGACATTTTTCAAGGTAATGGTAGCGGGTTAGCTTTGATTTTAGTGCGTGTAGAAAAAAATAATACAATAAACTCCTATCTCGACATAATCTATTTATAAAGCAAGGTTAATATTATCGATTATTTAAATGTTCGATTATAATTTTTGATACCCGGGGAGAATTGCGGCGAAAGTCAGTCTTATCGCTTTCGATGGAAACCAGTTCGCTTTCTTCAGTAAATGTATCACATGGCAAATACGGAATTCGTGGTACAAAATATAAGACGTCAGCGATTGCAAAAAATTCTATATTATCTTAAAAATACGCGATGTTTTAAATTCCTTCTTTTTCTTTCAAAGCTTATGGCGATAATTCGGCCCAATTTATTTAAAGCTCTTATCTTATGCAATGTTTTTAGAGTTGATTGTGATACTAGTGTTACTTTTTGACACCAAGTTCGTGTTGTTATTAAGGGCTCAAACGACCAAATAAAAACGATAATCTATGTGTAATTTCAAAACGTACTTAAAAAATAGTTCATTTTAAAATACTAGTATTTGAAAGAACTACATTAACTATCCGAAAAAAACGTGTTCTGGTTTTCATCGAATAGAAATCAACAATTTGGTCCTAATAATAATATTGACAAATACGTATAGGTAAATCAATTTTAACAATATCAATTTTGTAAGATAAGCTGTTCCTAAACTGGTATTGCATTAATTCTCTCCGATTTCACGCTCAGTTACATCTGATATTACAAAACTATTCGCTAATCGCTACCGCTCATCATTCTCCTATGCGCTCCTCACTTATACCACTTCCTTTATAATAAATGAGACACAAAACGCTCAAGGTTGTTGCGCAGGCGCACCGCAAGCCTGATAGTGTCAAACCTTGCCCGTGTCAATGATTGCGCTATATTGTCGCTTTCCGGAGCAAAGTACCTTAACAATAGACTATTATGATTGAAATAATATCGTCCAAACTGTCGAATACAGGAAGTACATTTCACCGTAACCAAAGGATTACGGTGAAATTTACTTCCTGGTATATTGGCACTCATGGAAATGATAGCGTATAACTCGTGCCTTATCGTGTCCGCATTTTTACGGCATTTTAAAAAAAATTATAAGTCCGCATTTGACCTCCATCTCACATAATGCCTATTCACTCTCGCCTTGAAAATGCTCTAGTTGTAGCGTTCAGGGAATAAGTCTGCAGGCAGGGAATTCCACTCCCTAGTCGTTCTTCATATAAATGTGAAAGCGAAACGCTTTGTATTAATCTTTGGAACATACGGGTGGAACCCAAGCCTACCTCTAGTTCCCCGGTGATGGAAGGCGGAATTTAATCGTATAATTACATCACTCAGCTCGCCGCAACATTCTGTTTGTTGAACCGTTAGCCTGAAGCCCTAAAACTTTTATGCGAAACTGTTGTACTTTTCAAAACCATTCATAACTTGTTATAGAATCAAATCCACTGCTCGCCGTGTAAGGATGCACACATTCGCATAATCTCGCGGTGCACTCGAATTGCATAGCAGGGTTCGCACGCGCCATTAATTACGGAATTGAAGCGTATAAATTCTCATACCTCTAACTTTTATTCCAACTCTTTTACCATTTCTGCGATCAGATTGTGGAATTCTCTCCCTGAATCGATTAGACGATCCCCTTCTCTTGATTCTTTCAAACAACGTGTCAAGGATCACTTCCTCTACTCCTAAATTTCGTCTATCCTCTACTATCCTTTCATTTATTTCCTACATTTGTACTTCATTTTTTTTTTCTATTAAAAGTATATAAGCAATTAATGTTATTGTGTATTTATTGTTATGTATGTATTAATAATATTATTGTTATTTGTATGTATATCGAATCAAATCAAATCAAAATCTTTATTGCAGACAAGATATCCATAAAGTGTTAGTAACAAAATCCTTACCATATATGTTCATAAGAGTTATCTAGAATGTACTATGTATCCTTATCCACCTATACAATATGGGCCCATCGTTCCTCTCGGCCACTGTTCGAAGAATGCCATTGGCGCTGCCCCGCACGATTATAGTACGAGATTATAGTACGAGAACAGTCCCATATCTTTCTACATTAGTTTTGATTATAGCGACCCTCTCTACCGACTCTTAGGGTATACGAGAAGGCCACTATGATCTCTTGAATTTGTGGTTAAAAGTTTTTTTTCGCCATTTTTTAATATGGCTGCCGTGTAAGCGTTATTTTTGTTAGAAATAGCTGACGAAAGAGACTTGCTTATAATCGGCTAAAAATTGTCACATGGAGGCCATTAGGAGTGCCAGATAAAAATTTATAGTCAAAAATGGGTTTATCGCCATTTTCAAATATGGCCGCCGTACAAGCGTTCGTTGGCGGCAGGAACAAATTGCTCTGATTCCTTCAAAAATTGACCTGTGAAAGCCACTAGGAGTGCATGATAACAATTTGTAATCAAATATTAGGTTTTCGTTATTTTTCAATAATGCCGCCTTACAAGCGTTCCTTAGCGGCAGATTAAAAGTTGCCTTAATTCGACTGAAAATCGGCTTGTGGAAAATCGACAAACTCTATGGGTATTTGATAATAATTTACGAACCAAACTTATTTTTCGCCTTTTTTCAATATGGCTGCCATACAAACTTTTCTGGCGCATGTCGGGGTCTCTATGGATGTTTTTATAATAATTTGTTTTCTCAAATTAGGGAATAACCTGTACTATGAATACCAAACTAACGATATCTCTGAGGGCAATACCTAGAATACCCAGACCAGAACCAACTTCGAAATGTTCGTTTCCTAAATAGGCCCAAATCGGGAGTCGAACCCGGAACCTTCTCACCAGGGCCCATAGCACTAACCGCTGTGCCACCGAAGCGCATAAGCACACCCCGTAATCTTAAGACAACCATGCGCCACAGGCCGAGCCCGATCCAGGACTCGTATTATATTAATCATAATAATAATAATAATAATAATAATAATAATAATAATAATAATAACGCTCACACTCAACATAGCCCCGCACTAGGGAAACCCTGTGTCGCGGGTGCCATGGACACACACATAGACAACCACAAATTACACCCAAACTCACGAGAGAAATAAATGTAGGCCATACAAATATTTCTCCCGGCCCGGGAATCGAACCTGGGACCTCTGCGTGGCAGTCCGGCATGGTAACCGTTCGGCCACGGAGGCAGTTAATAAAAATATATAATAATATATATAAAAATATTATGTGATTATAACACACATTTAGCAGTTCTGTTCTGCCGTAGGTATATTTACATACATAACTTTAACCGCTATAAGTAAGTATTAAGTGAAACGACCAATGACATTTCAACGAAGCCAACACTAAATAATGACCAACCATTAGACCTATATAAAGCCCCAAGGTTTAATGGACCGCAAATAAATGGACCTTGTCTCAATGCTTAGTTACAAGATATGCACTACAAATGGTTTTAGGAAGTTTATACATATACGGGTTGTTATTCTTTTGTTACATAATTTGGGGAGCAGAATTTGGTAAATGTATATCGACGGAACAATATTAACGAGCGAGCGAACTGTAGTAACTGGTAAGTACTAAAATAATATTTTTAAATAGTATTCTTAAAAATATAATGCTCTGGCGGCCCGCTGACAACGACTGACAAAGATTTAAATTATTCTTCGCTGTCAGCGAGGCTGCACCAGGCAGTTGCCAACATCCCGGGCCCTGGTGCAAAGCACTGTTAATTAGGGGCAACTGGCTGGTCATAATTATTAAGAATGTTACAAAAGTTGTTTGTTTTAAATTTCATAGGGCAGTTCTTTTTTTAGATTTTTTTCTTGTTGCCATACAAAGCACAATCGTGAGATAGAGCAATTTGTGTAAAATGTTAAAAAAAATCATAATTCATTTTTATTACTCATTTATTTGTGGAAATACAGTTTCACTACGCCTATCCCAACGTAATTCTCCCAATAATAACAATCAGAACACTGACTGCACTGACTAGGTTAACATTTCTTATTTCATTATTTCACTATAAATATAACATGGACGCTCAAACAAGAAAGCAATAAATCAGTCTACAATACTTTGGCTAATATTATTATTATTAATAGTAATAATAATAATAATTATTATTGAGAATTGTACCTAGATAATAAAATAACTTGAGATTAATAAAAATTATACAATAAAATAATTCACTAACATCGGACTAGGCTGTACGATCCAAATATCATTGCCCTCAAACGAAAAAAAGCGTATGTACGTAATAAATATGTAATATTTTACGTTATTTTATTTAGAGATTGGTCATTACTCTATTATGGGTTCAGTATCATAAATAGGACAAGCTCACTGATTTTTTATTCTCTTATTTGTATCAACATTTATAGACGTTGGAATAAGCTCCCATGTCTAAAATATAAAATGTGCTAATGCATAACGTGCAAAGCAAAAGGCTTCTTTTAAAGGCCAATAAGCACATGACCGTAGCGTTTCTCAATTACCTACACAAACGCAGTTGAGGTATCAAGTAATAGAAACTAGATATTAATCTGGCTTGGGTTACTCACAGATCTAAGTGCAGGTAAAGGGAATGGGCTATAATTCCTTGAATACAGCAGTCCGCATTTGTGCCATAGTCGCAATGCAGGTCATGTGACAATGCACCAAAATAAGTGTGGAGTAACACTCCTTCATTGTGTAACACTGATAAGTAACTGCATGTTATTAAATTTATGTATTATTGCCACGCCTGTCTGACAGTGGGGTAGCCAGAGGCTACAGATGTCGATGTGCTTATCTTCATCATCGCCATCATCTGCACATTACTGGATTTGCTCTAAGAATAGCGCTTAGGCTATACGAATGCTATACACAACATCTCTACGCTAGACCAATGCAAGGGGGTACCTCACTCGCTTTTTCATGAAATTACGTAACATAGACACGACCTTGTTGATAATCTCGGTGGCAGTTTAAGTAGCAGTATGAAGCAGTAAGAAGTATGAAAGAGTACGTCCAGAGAAGTACTTGCCACCTTACTTATTTCTGCCGCCAAGCGGTAATGTGAACATTACCGTGTTCCGGTTTTGAAAGGTAAGGACGCTGGTGAAATTACATGCACATGAGACTAATCAACTTACGTCTTAACGAACGGGCGCAGTGACAGTGCCCCTCAAATCTTAGCGATTTAAAGCTCTGAGTGGCACTGCAATTGTTAGGAGCAGGCGCGTCGCTTACCACCGCTACAAATAATTTGGGAGAAATAGCCAATTATAAATGTCTTTAGTGGATGTGTGATTACTCTAAATTTAACTTTTATAAACTTCATTGAATGTCAAAATGTTTTGTCATCATGATATCCAATTATTTTTCTGTGAAATTTCTCTACTAGTTAGTTACAATTATTCATATAAAAAAAATCATACATCGAAAACTTTGAAATTTCCTTCGATCCTGCTGGATTCGAACCAGCGTCTTCAAGCAAACCGTGGCAGACGCTACGCCACCTAAGCCACGATACAAACCAGCGGACCTTACAAATTTTTCTATGTGCTTGTTGCAGTTCTTTATTTTTGTTTTAAAGAGAAATCTATTTTTCTATTTTTATAAACGTTTCTAAATTAGTTCTATACTGAATGTTCTGGGTGTACTCATAATACAGGGAGTTCCCTTTGTTGGCAATTCCAACAATAATTATTGTTAAGTTGGCTATGCAATACCAACAATACGAAACGTCAATTTTTCCGCGTGTGCGCCAATATTTTTTTACTCTTTGTAACATTGCAAGATGGCAGAATAAATGTGTCTTAGTTTATTTGGTGCCATTTAATTGTTTTTTCTGCAATACCAACCTGCCTCCACATAAAGAGTGATATCGAATACCCTTTTTTGAGACCAGGGAAATTGGTGTGGTTGTCTGGCACATTATTATTATAATGAATATACATGCAACCAGGGAATAGAACCATCGATTTTTCAAGTACGAAAGAAAGATTTTCTCCCTTTGCTACAATTATGATTTTGTACGTCTTTTGTTTGTTTTCCTCCGTTCGATGATTATGAATTTTCGGCAAAGTTCTTTTGACCTAGATTGTTTCGACAATATCATCAAACTGGTTAAATTCCATACAGATAACAAATTGAGAAGCAAGACTCGTATTCTCAATGGTTGCATAATTTTATGACGTTGAATTCGGTGCAAGGTTAAGTAAACAAGATTTCCTACAAAATATTTGAAATCGACTATTGAATCGCAACAAGAAATTCAAGAATCGGATTGTTTGTCCGATTGTACACGCCTCGCGTGTCGATCTGCACGACAATTATGTAGCAAGGTAGTCATAAAATAAGTTTGGAAGTGAAGTAGAACCTATAAATACAGTTAATAATGATCATAATGCAATTGCTTTAAAAATAATTTAGTTTCTAGAATGTACAATGTCTGTTTTGATCCTGTGTAGACAATTTGAACTTATAAATATTATACATTCATGTCATTCATTCATTTGAATAACAAAAAGCCTTGGTAGTGAACAGTTTAGCTTTAGCAAGTTTTCAATATTTGAAATAAATATTGTAAATGATAAATGTGGACAAATAATAATACTAATTTATTTAGAATAGCAGCCGCGCGTCCGCACCGCGGCACGTGCACAATACCCTCTGTCGAATACTTGCGCAAAAAAGGCTGATAAGCCTGAATGTGATATGTATAGGGATGGATGGAACACCTTAAATAATTGTATAATGTTTTGCGAGAAGAATGAATGCGAGTCCAACTGTTCAGAAATATTATGCAATATTGTCTTCCATATCATGTTTTTAGTTTTAATATAATTATATTGTTTCCTTTTTTTTCATATTATCTATTTTACACTCTCACCTCTCCCATGGGGGAAAATATAAATTGTTGTAATTAGAATAAATAAATAAACAAATAGACAAGGTAAAGATATTATGATGAAGATGATTTACAGCAATTAAATAAGAATAAAAATGTATGGTTGTACTGGCAGTCCGGTGTTGTGATTTAGCCCATCATAACCTATTCTAAGTTAAAGATCTGTATTTTTTTAAATCTAAATATAAGAAGCTTTATCATGTACGTTAATGGTAATGTCTGTACTTTACACATCCAACTTAAATTAATACTATCTAAATATATTTTGTACAGGGTCTTGACTTCGTTCGACAAAGGAACGGTCAGTATACTGTTACACCACCCAGTCTGTCGTATGTTAATCATACTGCTCAACTGGTAACCTATCACAAACTCGGATGTTTTTTCCGAAATAACGGTTGTTCGAATTTACATTACACCGAAAACCAAGTTATAACAAAACCATTGTTCTTTCAGGATATGTTGGAAATTTATCGCAAAGACACGATTAGGTTTGCTTAAGTTGGGTTTAAAAGAAAAAACATTTTCCTCTCAAAATTACTTTCGAGGTTATGACAGTTCGAGCAAACGTTATTTCTGTAAAATGTCATTTCGGAGTACTGACAGGTACCCTGCCCAACTGTCTCCTGAGTCTCTCGGTCCGAACACATTCCATCAAAACGTGGTAAAAATCTTCAATTCTAATTTTCTTCTTTTCCGCAATTTCTACAATACGGAGTTGGTGTAATGTCCATCAATGATCTGTATTAATAGGGTAATGATGGTGATCTGATGATGGTGGTTATCACATAATCAAAAAAATGTTTATTTACAAAAAGCAGCCAGTCGAGTTTCTTACTCATTTGTCATTATCGCATCGCAGGCACACTCTTGACAATATGTTCTTCTTTAAGCTTACTAATGGAATCCTGGATACGCCTGAATTACTGAACGAACTAGGCTTTAACATACCGCGTAGGTTGCCAAGGTCCTCGCAATGTTTTAACCACTTTGCACCTCTGGCTAGACTGGCACGACTGCATAACAGTAAGTGTATGAACACTGTTGACATCTTTGCCGACAGTTTGCCCTTTAGACACTGTATCAAGTCCTTGACATCTTAAAACATCTTAAATAAATATATGTACATTCTTATGTCTTAATTGCTTTATTTTGGATTTGCTTTTTTTATTTTCTGCTTTATTAATATTATTGACATTGTTTTAAATTTAATATGATTGATCGATTCAAATTGTAATAGTAAATGTTAACATTCTTATTCTACATTGCATGTTGTCTTCACCTATAACTGCTATAGCATTAAGTTCTTTATTTTGTAATGTCAAATACCTAATTGAATGATATAATACGTATAGTGTTGGTGAACTGAATAAATAAATAATTTAAAAAAAAATCTCCGAGGCGTCTGCCTTACGTACGAGTAGTACATTTTAATCAATGCGACGATGTCGAGTGCAATTTGTTTATCTATGTAATAAGGACATTTATTTGATGGTAATTTAGCCTTTTTACAAGTTTCATTCATGTAAAAAGCTAAGCTAATTCTCTTAATTCTTTTTAACCGACTTAAAAAAAGGAGGAGGTTCTCAATTCGACAGTACGTTTTTTGTATGTATGTTACGCGATAACTCCGGATAATTTGTGAAACGATTTTGGCGATTCTTGCCTCAGATGTGATCCCATTTCAATTTGAAGAAAATATTGCACCTCTAAGAGAAACGAATTAGGGGATGAATGACTTTTGAGGTCGGTTTTTTAAAGCTAAAAGTTTTGCGACTTCATGTAGAGTCTATCTTCATATTTTAGTTTTGCGTTCTATATACATACTTGGTTATAAAAAGATTATTTTATTTTATTTATTATAGAAAAAATTGCCATTTTCTGGAGGTATGCAGTTACGGGACGATCGAATCGTGCGTTTGGTGGTAAGCGATCTGTCCATAGCTGTTGCAGAGCTTTCAATAACAACTATCTAAGCGGTATTGCCACTGCGCCCGTCACCCCGAGACATTAACAAGTCTTCTGTGATTAAATTTATTAAATATCACGATGTTTTACTATCATTAAGATCGGATTTAAACCAGCGCTTCCCAGCAATCCGTGCTAGACGCTCTGCCAGCTAAGTCATGGAAATCAAGTTTTAAGTGCTTGTAATTGCACCTGCAACTTTACCTCTCGAATGGTGGCAGCTCGCTGGCAGTACTTTCCTGGACGAAATCTTTCACAAGGAGCTCCACTGCTACTAAGTCATACTACTCAGCAATGAGGACTGATGAAGGAGACGGAAGGAAGTGTCCGAACGGATTTGGATTGAAAATTGGAAGTTTGTATGCTTTTAAAGTGACAATGCGTATAAAGAAACCTTACTTACTAAACCTTTTACACGAAGAAAATATGAAATGTGTCATATATTTTAAAACGTCATAAAACATACTTCCTGCGTTTTCCATTTCTATTTTCCATTACTTACGACTATATCCGTAATCATAATAACAGTATTGATGTATAACGTTGACAGGTAACCGCATGTCGTTACAGAGAAACCGAGATAAATTTACACTTCAATAAACTCAAACAGCATGCACTGTGGGCGCTGGATGATGAGGTACCGGGATCGTTTCCGGTACGATCAATTTGAGAAATGAAATTATTCGAGTTCCTAGGTTTTTGCGATTGTTACACATAGTAGCAGAAGTTTAGTAGCAGTAGAGCTCCTAGCGAAAGAGTTTATCCAGGGAAGTACTGCCACCTTACCTATTTCTGCCGCCAAGCAGTCATGTCAGCATTACTAAGGGTACTGGTGAAATTACAGGTACATGGGACTTGTCAACTTATGTCTTAGGGTGACGGTCGCAGTGGCAGTGCCCTCAAATCTTTGCGATTTAACGCTCTGAGTGACAGGCGTATAGCTTACCATCAGGCCCACGACTTGTTCATCCCGTCACTTGATATTATAAAGAAAAACAGGAAAAGAAACTTTTTTTTTCATATCTAAATCACGTATATTTTCATTGTGAAAAATAGGGTAAATTAAATTTGAAATTTTTCATACCACATTTCAATTTACGCTACATATGTTTTCCAAAATAAATATATTTTATTTTAGTTTAACAATATTAATTCTTATTAAATTAAATTTATTATTAATTAATAATGGAAATTAAAAAACACTTTTTACTTTGATTCTGATCTGAGTGTTCTAGGTAGTGAATTTCGTTGCTTTAGTTAGTAGTTTGAACCTTAAAAAACATGATATTTTAGGGTTGTAGAAATACATTCGTGGCGCTGAAAGATCTCTCTTAATATTTACTAAGTTCTTTTATCTGGCTAGCTATCTTTGTTGTTCACGGCACGACGAGATAGTTATCTAATACTTTTGTCACGCTGTGGCACATCTCATAGGTTTGCGTCTAGAAAACAGGGTTCATTCTCACGTTGAAAAGTGGAACTTTACGTTGTTATGATCACACCACTTCTTAGGCTTAGAATATAAATTTTATAAATAATTATTGTCTGTGTTATCATAGAAGTTTATAATTTGTTACTTTAAATCAAATTCTATTTTGCATTACTTCGCCATGAATGAGATAGAATGTAATAATCGCAGTACAGAGTACTAAAAAAAATGACCTGAAAAGTCATTTATCCCCTACTTTACCACCCTAAGACGTGCAATATTTTTTTCAAATTTAAATGGGGCCATTTCTAAGGTACTCTCGTTCGATAAAAATACCCAAATCGATTTATAAATGCTGATGTTATCGCGTAACGTAAAATACAAAAAAAATCGAATTGACGACCGCCTCCTTTTTTAAATCGATTAAAAAGACCATCAATTCTTAAGAATAAGATTTGTAATGACAGAGAAGGCTCATAAGCCTTGTAATTTACATATTTGTGTAATTAATATATTTTGTTGTGTTGTTATGAAAGTAAGGCATTGATTTGCTATCAATGCCTTACTTTCGCAGACTCATATCTTAGAAAGAGTGATTATTTAGGAGATGGCAAAACTATCTATTTATTTTAGATTAGGCAAAAGCCAGTGTGTGAATATGAAGGATTTGTGTATATACAATCCATTTTTTACTTCAGTAACTTTGTGCTTTAAGATACGAGTTTGAGAAAGTAAGGCAACGAAATCTTTTTTAAAGCGTAAATATAAAGAAAGTATGCACAAACAAGATGCCTAAATACAGGTATTCATTCACTTACTTTAAACATCGCAACTACATTACTGTTCTAAGGTTTAATCATAAAGCTTCATGAAGATGTATAATAATTAATTTACATTAAAATTAGCTTGAATTGTATTAGATTAAGGTATAACGAGAAAAAAAGTCAGTTATCAAACACTTTTTTTTTTGCATTTCGTTCTTGTTATTTGTTTTTTTTTTTACTTTATAAACAGAAATTGAGCTATCCGAGTCCAAATTAGTTCGTAAGAAGATTTACGTGAAAATGATATGCATGTTGTGCTTACATCTAGTAGGTTCCATTGTATTCGAATTATATTTAAGTATGTCTAGTTAAGATTGATAACTCAGTAACCAGTTTTGTAAGCCAAATAATGGGACTGGTTAACTTATGTCTCAGGCTGCCGCCGGGCGCAGGGGCAATGCCCTTCAGATCTTTGCGATTTAAAGCTCTGAGTGGCACTCTCTTACTCTCTCGTCACTTAACACCAGACACATGACTTGTTCGTCCCATCGCTTGGTATTGCAAAAAAACGGAAACCAAGCTACCAAGAGTACGTTTTACATGCGCTTTTCATATAAACTATAGAGATGTGAACTGACAAGTGTGAAATGTCACTAATCCGCGTATTAGTAGAGTGAAACGTCGCCTATAGAGACGTTCTAGATGGTAAAGGGAGCCTGACAAGCGCCCTGACCTAACTATTAACGTAATTTAATGTAATTTGCAGCGCTTATGGTACACAAAACGATCTAGTTGACAAATAGCACGTTGTGGCCGGTAATCATCATAGATTTTTTTTTAATAACATCAAGTTACGGGACGAACAAGTCGTGCGCGTGATGGTGACCTACACGTCTGTTGGTAACAGTTACAGTGTCACTCAGAGCTTTAAATTGCAAAGATATGAGGGGCACTATCAGTGCACCCGTCATCTTGAGACATAATTGACAAGTCCCATGTGACTGTAATTTCACCAGCACCCTAACCCTTCAAAACCCGAACGCAGTATCGCTTACATTACTGCTTGGCGGCAGAAATAGGTAAGGTAACAGTACTACCCTGCACAAACTCTTTCACAAGAAGCTCTACTACTAAAATCATCTATAAGATAAATGTAGCACCCCTCATGGAAGAACGACATAAGGAAAGGAACATCAATTGTCGATAGAGTTACAAGAATTGAGAAGATATGGGTTATATTTTTCTGTATCCAAAGGAGCAATAAACATTCTTTACGTAACTTCACTTATGCCATTCTTCCACGAACAATGTGAGCTCAAAGCCAACCTCTTAACTGCTGCATTTATCATCATCATCACTGCTGGGCGTTCTCTCAGGTGAGGTTTTGGAGGTAGACCTGACCTCAATGCGGGTTGAGGACTTCGAGTGTTGTGAACCCTTTCCGACGTGTAGTTTTCATTACAATATTTTCCGTCACCGAAAAGCTCATGGAAAATTTCAAAGTTAATTTCGCATATAAATTCTGAAAACTCGGAGGTAAGAGCCCGGATTCAAAGCCTACGGACCTACTTGAGAGGAGGTAGGTCAAATCATACTACTGCGGCTTTTTCTTATTCATCACAGACATCATCATTTTTAAGCTATTCTTAACGAACATCGACAAAATTCGAGTTAGATGAAGAAAAAATGTTTGCACCAATGAATGTTATATTGTGAATGTCTCTTGGAACGGCTTATCCTTTCTGTCACAATAGAGTAAAAGCCATTAACACTTCTTTTACTCAAAGCGTAAGTAGGTACATGGACTTAATGATCTTTGTCCATCGTACGGATACGCTAAATGCTATTTCTGAATTTTAGTTTTTAACCGACTTCAAACAAAGGAGTAGGTTCTCTATTCGACTTTATGTTTTTTTCGACCGATTTCGATGATTTTTTTTGTTGGAAAGAGGGTACTTGGGTAGTGGTCACACATAAATTTGGAAAAAATATGCCACCGCTACGGGTGGCAAACTAGGGGATGAATCCGATTTCGCGCACTTTCCGGTAACCGATTTCAATAAAACTTGGCAAATAGATGAAATTCCACGAACTTCGAGGACGGCTTTTTTGAATTATTTTGTAGGTACTTCGCAAAATATCGACTGCCGTCTCTTTTCTTACTAATTCAACAAAGTTAGTTCCGCATAAAGATTATCAAGTTTAGAATTAAGTGCCAATGCGTAAAAATGTTTAAACTAATTGTTTGCACTATACAGATGTGCTTACCGAGACGGCTCACTCTTTTGTCCTATTGTATTCTAAAAATGCAGCGATAGGACGAATCGATGAAAATAATATTTCACCATCTATATAAATACATATACACTGGTGTCGATATAATGTTATACTAATCGATACCTACCGGATTTCACGGCTACAACACTTACAAACACAGTTAATATAAAAAAAGTAAAAGTAAGGGCATCTACAAGATTTCCAATCGTGGTCAATAACAAACGTTATTTTAATTACGTCCTAAATAAGACCACTTAAAGAAAATTGAGGTCATAATGTACCATCATTCCAATTTCGATGCCAAGTTCTAAATTACAAGCATTTTTTTCCGAAATTGAACCCAAATTAAATACGCTTACGTCTGACATTTAAGTGATCGTTAATTATTCAATCACGAGTAAATAATTTATTAACTAAGTAATGATTTCAAGTTCTTTTAATGTATATCATTATAATATATTCGTGAGTTAATATTTCACCATATAATAACGTAACATCTTCCAGTGTAAGATGTAGAGACCTGTTTACAAAAAAAAACTTTAAATGTAATGGAAACCCATTAAGAGAATTGCGTTACGACCAGAGGTGGGCAGTGGGTTGAAACCCAATGAACCTGCCCGGATTTTAACCCAAAGTGCCTAAAACCGTCGGCAGAAATGGCGACTTATGGTATTTGGTATTATTTAATACTTACTATAATAGATAATTTTAATTTTTTCATTGAAGAAAAAACAGACCTCAAAAGTTTGCTTTCCATTTGTAATAACCGAAACGCACCCGGAACCGCATCGTCGCAAATAAAGAACTTATAAAATCAGCCCAATTGACGGAGAAATTGATGAGGACACTGACATGTTTCTAAAATTTGAGGTTTTTCCTCGATTTCCATGGAATCCCCTTATCAAATTCTGATTTGGTGACAATGGGACCACCACGAGAGCGCACCCTTTCAAATAAAAAAAAGAATTTCTACAAAATCGGTCTACAATTTACGGGCAAATCGGAAAACACACGTACAGCCGAAAGTATAACCTCCTACTTTTTTTAAAATAGGTTAAAAAGCAAATCGAATCGTCCACATATGAAAGAAATAAACATTTTGTAATAATATTATTCAATTTTAAGAAAACTCGATTTACGACAAATATTAAGTTCTAAATAGTTTTTGCCCTCAATTGTGGGCTAATGGGTTTTAAACCGATTTAAATCCGGCATCAACAAAGCGCCGGATTAAAACCTGGTCGATTTGATCGTCTCTGGTTACGACTTTTACCATAAGTAGTCCACACTATTCAGTTTAATTTATATCCGCTCCAAATACTTTCTATAATGTTTAGAAATATTTTCAAAACAACATTAACACGTACACATTAAGACGTAACTTTGTTTGCTAAGTAAACGACATTGTGGTACAATTTTCAACAAAGAATTTTTTATTTAGTATGCACCAGTACAACTTTAAACACTTGTCTGGCACAATATTTGGAACAAAAAACTGTCTAAAAATGGAACAGAGAACATTAGTCTTGAGCCTTATTGCATAAGTCATGGAAACTAATTAGTAGTTAAACATATTGCAAGAGGGTCAAAAAGATTCTTTTCAAGAGTAACAATTGTTACATCCTTGTCAGGTCACGACGCCCCGAAATTTTTATATATTTTCTTATGAAAGTGTGAGACCAAAGTAAATGTAAAATGATTAATGTATGATTTCATTATTCCGAATAGGTAAGAAATACAGATAATGCTGGTTATTAAGACAACAAGCGAATCACTTCTTTAAATTATTTTATAATTCTGATCCGTGCCTGTTACTTTGTTGTACAGTGTTTCTATTTTCACAATGTCCCTCGGCAATCATCGGATCGGTAAAGCAGATTCCACTGAGAAAAATGAGTAAGATTGTAGGGGTTGCTCTTCGTAAATAAACATTTGTACACATAGTTTACAATATTTATTTCAAATATCATAAAGACTGCCGGCAAGAGCTAAACAGATCACCACCATGGACTTTGTCATCCGAGTACGCCGAAATAGCAAGTAAGTAATGAGACAAATAATTATTAAGTTACTAACTGTTACTACACTTTTATCGTCAGAGAATTCAGATGTATTAAATTAGTGTTTTTAATGAGAAAATCTTTTAATTGTTTATCAAATACCATATTTTTTCCAAATTTGTAATATCCTTAGGTATTTGATTATATCATCGATGTTTTGTAGAAAGGGGGAAAGCGCAATTTCGATTTTTTTTTTTCAAATGAGCATGTTCTAATGCTTCAAGACTGTTTTAAGATAATATTCACGTCCTGTTTTAAAATCAATTTTAAAAATTAAATTTAATTAAAACCAAAATTAAACTTTCAAACAAGACGTAAATATTTTAAAACTGTCGTCAAATTAAAACATGCTCTTTGGAAAATTTTTCGAAATGTATCTTTTGCCTTTTCTACAAAACACCGACGGCAACAGCTTTGACAAATTTTCTAAATCAACCGAAATCTGTTTTTCATTAAAAAATTTCAAAAAATACTTACTATTCTTTAATTTGCAAAGCGTCTGACACGGTTTGCTAGAAGACGTCGGTTCGAATCCGGCCGGATCGAAAGGATTTTTTCTAAGTGTTCGATGTTTGTATTAATAATTATGACAAAGTAGTGGAGTAATTTCACAAAAAAAAATATATAATATTATAATATAACACTTAATTACAGTGAATAGCGACATCTCTAGCCAGTGCTGATAGTTGTAAAGGTGCCTAACTGGATGACGAAACACTTTCATCGATTTGTCATAGATGGCGCTACGGCTAAAAAGTCGTTAAAAACCAGATACACAGAAGAAATCGTGAGGTCCGCTGGTTCATTATATGTGGCATAGCGTCTGGCACGGTTTACTAGGAGACGTCGGTTCGATTCCGGCCGGATCGAAGGAATTTTTTCTAAGTGTTCGATCTTTACGTACTGTTCTTCTGTGTGCTTGGAATATAAAATAAACCTCAACACGCGCGCATTGATGTTAATGCAGTATGTGTTTCTCCCATAAAATCAATTGACACCCTTTCAGGCATTATCAAACAAAACACGATCAACGATTGCAATAGAAAACCAAAGCCAAGTTTTACATCACTAGTCCTTTAAACCAGGTTGATTAAATGCGTAGGACAGACATCTACTTAGTACGTAATCAGAAACACAATACAGATTTGTACAAAAGATTGTATTCGTGAATGTAATACGCCTACTGAAACATTTCTTTCGCTTTGTCCTGCTTTAATGTGCGAATTACAGCATTTCACTTTTTAATTAAGGTATAAAGCATACACACTACTCGCTGCAACAGTGTAACTGTGATATATACCTACGTTGCCCGCTGCAGTGTATTATAACAGAAAATTGACACTAAGTAACAAGTAAGTTAAGCTACAAAGCCTTGACCGCCGCCGGAAAGTTGCCTTATCTTTTGTTGTTGCTTATCAGTTTTTAGTAGCAGTAGAGTTCCTTGTAAAAGACAAACTCTAGGGAAGTACTGCCAATTTACCTATTTCTGCAGCCAAGCAGTAATGTCAGCAGTACTGTGTTCCCGGTTTGAAAGGTAAGTGGGGTGATGATGAGTTTCGACTGAAATTACGGGCACATCGGACTTGTCACCTTATGTCTCAGGGTGACGGGCGCAGTGGCACTGCCCCTCAGATCTTTGCGATTTAAAGCTCTGAGTGCCACTGATATTGTAATGGACAGGCGTGCAGCTTACCATCAGGCGCACGACTTGTTCGTCCCGTCACTTGATATTATATAAAAAAAAGTATTCTACAGCATATATTTTTTGTATGAGACCATGTGACGGGACGAACAAGTCGTACGCCTGGTGTTGAGCGACACGCCTGCCCATAGCTGTCGCATCGCAAAGATCACCCGTCACCCTGAGACATAAGTTGCCAAGTCCCATGTGCCTGTACCTTCACCACGGAGAGTGTGCCACGCAATTGCATGGAATCACTCCGCTATCCCCTATCTGTTATCGGGGGACTAGACGTAGGCTGGGGTTCCACCCCTATGCTGCGTACCCAAGATTCGCACGAAGCATTATGATTACACGTTTATATGGCGTGCGACATTGGAGTGGAACTTGGAACTTGAGCTTTTTCAAAGCGAGAGTGAATAGGCATTATTAAAGTGTGCGTAATCTATCGGCGACCTTATCGTCACTATGCATCAACTGAGATGGCGGTCAAATGAGCACTTACTTTAACCATAAATAGAAAGTTTTCGATGCGAGCGTGTGCAGGTTGGTGACGTCACACGTGTACAGGGTTGTAAACTTTCTTCAACGTGCTGTTTTCAACGTGACCGTGATTTATTATTTAATGATTATATTAAAGTTAAACGGTACTCGCCGAATATTATAATAATTATACCTTTTTTTATTAAAAAAAACAACCTCAAAAATCATTCAGTCATTGAAAACAGATAACGGAAAGTGGTTGGAATGCAATAAACCTGATTTATCCTCTAATTTCCCACCCTTAGAGGTGGAATATTTTCTTCAAATTTAATTGGGACTAATACTGAGTTACCCTCTTTCCAACAAAAAATAATCATCAAAATCGGTGTACAAATAGCGTTATAGCGTAACATACACAAAAAAATACAGTCAAATTGAAAACAAAAATTGATTTTAAAAACATCCATTCTCATTTTATTACCACCGCTCGTTTTAGCGCCCAGTTTCACGAGGAGAAAGATTTCGCGCGGCCGCCGCCCGGCGACCGCCCAGTTATCACGCCTTCATGTACATTAATGGCGAATCTCAATTCTATTTACTAAGCAACAACATTTAAATTCCTCTGACTAATATAACCGCGCTGTCCGCCGCGTAGACCGATTACAAGTCAGACTCGCCGGCGTGCCCAGGACGCTCATTTAAGTTAAAACGTAAATCTAAATAAATAGAGCGTATTTTGCCATGACAGTTAGACGCACGCGGTCGCCGCGCGGCGCATTCGCAATGAAATTCGTGTCGAATAAATGCGGCCTTATTGTTATTCATACTACATGTATAGTCAAAAGCACATCAAGCTTGACACTTTGTACTTTGGACCTTTCTTATCGTAAACGGCATAGAGATGGATGTAAGTCTTGAGGGTAAAGCTTGACGTGACCCTGTACGATACTATTTTTTTTTTACTTAAAATTGTCATCGAAAAAGGTCTAAATATGGGCTCCATTGTGAGACCGTGACTATTCTCTAATCATAATAATGTTGTCCGTAATGAAACTAGGGACCTTGTATTTCGTCATATCTCAATGTTCGCCCGTCCTGACTGTATGTTACAAGTAGTCACAACCCGTTTACTCGCTCAGTTATGCATCTATTGTCGTTAAATTTGGTATGAAGTCTTACATTGATTACGTAATAAAAGATTTAAAAAAATAAAAAAGGTAACAAAAAACGCCTGAGATCATTGACTTACAATTATATGGACGTGGGGTCCGCGCTAAAAAGTGTCCGAACTTATAGGGCGTTAAAACCGTATACAGAGCGTCATTCACGCTTTAGTCTTCGTTTGTTCAACTGACAGCGAAGCAAGCAAAATTAGACAGTACTGCGATGACATTACAATTTAAATGCAACGTTTTAGCTTTTTCATATTCCTTTACATGTCACTACGTTTAAATAGGTTGACTTGGGACATTTTTTTCGTGTTTTTTGTATTAGACCCGTCGTCCAATTATTTGTAAGTCAATGCCTGAGATCTACTTTATTTATATGGTGAACGGTTATAGAGTGAAATTCCCTTCCAGCGAGCTTATTCGCTGACCGCTATAACTTGGACCCTTTTAAGGCGAAACTGAATAGGTATTATTTAGGTGTACTTAGTACATACTCCATTGGCGATCTCATCGTCACTTTCCGTCAGCTAATTTAAAGGTATGTAAATGCGTAAATAATTATTTCTATAAAAAGGATAATACTTTCTGAACGACGCGATTCGCTCCTCCTACCGCAAAATGGCGGCTATTTGGTTTCGCAAATTAGAAAAGCATTCAGTTTAAATACAAGTTTTTATAAATAAAAATTATTATTCTGCATTGCTAAATAGATGCCCTCCGTACTACCAACAAAAACATCTCAAATAAAATGTAGTAATACACCGCAAATCCTGCACTTAAAAAGCTACACTACAAAGTAATGAAATTTTTGGTGTACTTGGATAAATATGCTAATATTCCGTTTGAGTGGTTCTAACGTTTACCATGAAATTACTCCTTAATTATTAAGTATAGTTTATAAACATTTATATTCAGGGTAAACTTAAAAAACGCTACTTACGGTATGTTTTCAATAAATAAACACCGATATCACCAGCCCAAACAATAACACACACGATTGTAGTGAAGTATTTTTGAAGTTGTTTATTTTTTTTAAATGACAGACCCAGGCATTAAAAACTTTGTGGTTTGCTAGAGTAGTTACCGAAATAGCAATTAATATTAGTTACTTTACCTGTTATAACTTCGATATCCGATAAATCGGTATAAAATCATCACCGGCACCTCTAGGCGTGGTATGTGTGGTATGCGTCTACGGCTGCATGTATCGCGTGAGCGGATAAAAAATATCACGGGACCCGGGTATACATTAAATGCTCCAACGTTGACACATATGGCTATTCTAGCCGCTTTTTAAAGGCGTGGTAGCTCTACAAGAGCATAGAAACTAAAGTTGATACAAAATGTGACATTCACTGTATCCAAACCCTATAATGGACGTACCTGCACGGTCTAAACGATTTTTTAAGTGCAACAATTTTGCAAGTGGTAAAAATGAACGAATACTTCTTCATGTCGCAACTAAGAACACTTGCCAATTAAAATTAAGTAATCCCATAAAATTGCCGGGGTTATTCAACAAATTATTACCTGTTCTTCACAACCTGCGGGTCATGTAGAGACGTTTATTAGTTATACAGGCTGTAACAATAATAAAAACAGTTTTTTTTTAATAAAACGATACTATAAGTAATATTATTAGATTAATTAGTCAGAATGTATGATCAAGTCAGATGAACAGTCTCATTTAAAGTAGAATTTAAAAATTTCTTTTTCGATTGTTATTTTTTCTAACGAATTAATAAAATTGTATTAATGTTGAGATGGTGTGAAAGACAGCGACTGTAGCCATTTACGTAGTATTTATGTAGAGTCATTAAAGGGATCGCAGTAGGTAGATTACATTTAAGAACCACTATTAATTATTTTTGTTTTGGATAATAAATGGAGAAAAAACTATTTTGAGACATTAAAGTAATAATTATAAACTACAAATAATGAAAAAAAAATCATATTGGTTACTTATAAACTCAATCAGATGAAAATAAGTAGAACTCGTATGAAATATTACATGATATGCACTACGAGCTACTCTGATTTCTAATACAAATTAGAAAGGCGGTCTCAGTGTATTGCTGTTTTCGCGCCTCAGTTCTCTGTCGGACATTGTCAGAACAGGAGTACTGAAATTCGAATCAAAATTGAACTTATTGGTTAAAATTTACTACCTGCAAATCCGAAACATGATTCAAATAAAATTTATTAATCAGGTCGCCAGCTGATTAGATTAAAAGTATTTGTGGCACCCTGTATAGCATTATTCAATGCTCTCCAGGCGACGACAATAAGACACATGCAACGAAAAGGCCATTAACTTCTTTTATTACAAAAGTTCGATCAATTTTATGCAAAACACATGTGATGATACTCCATGCAATAGTTCAAACCACAAATTACCATAAATTTATTTTGAGCTTTTTTATAAACTCGAGTTGGTAACGATTACCAAAACCACGAGTCAAGCCATGTCATTTTAAAAAAGAGATGGCTTCATTACTTACTACGCTGGCTCACCGTCCCGAAGTGGATCTTGGCCTCCGATACCAGATAGCGCCAGCGCGTACTTTGATTTACCATGTTTACCATAGGAAACATGGTAAATCAAAGGTATACCCGACATAATGACACCAGAATGGCGGTTGTACCTCAAACATCGAGTATGTAACTAGAAATAGAGGCGATAATGACATTTATTTTAATTTGTTTTGAAACTATTCTGCCAATTCATTACGGTGACAACTGCGCTCCAATTGGCCAACCCAAATTCGAAACAATTAACGGGTGTCTTCAATTGTTTCACTTCAAATTGACCAGTTTAACTTGAGCTTTGGTATGATGGACGAAAATTGAAAAATTACATTATTTAATAGGAAATGAAACTATTTCCGGATTTAAATCGCGTATATTTGTTTTTTCAAACAAACCGACGTTTCGGGCCCTTTACAGGTCCCATGGTCACGGTTGACTGAGGTGGTACAGTCTTCAACCAGTTATGTCTAATGCAAGCCACCCTATTTTTTCACTATAGTTACAATAGTTACTAATTAAATACCTTATTTTTAATTTTACAAAGAAAACATTCCAATTTACGCTACATTAAGTTTTACAAATTATTTTATTGAATGAATTTTTAAGTTCAATTTATTATTAATTAATAATTGTAATTAGAATAAACTAAAACATATTAATTAGTACTGCAGGCTTATGTCAGTTAGGGATTTTTCATCATAGGAAATACTGGATACTATTAAATGTGATTCGTTTGTTTTGCCCACCATAGTTAGAGATATTTATTATCTTTATTACAATAAATACAGAATATTTTTGGAATATACGAAGACGTACGTACAGGTCAGTTATTGGCGCTGTAGTATTTCAGCTTTCTAATTTGCAATTTCAGTGCAAACGAGAGTTGATATTAAAAGTGATATAAGCCCCTTTTGCCTGATGAGTTGTCAAGGATGGATGGCCCTTATTTCTGGTTATACACTCAATGACCTCAAATTTAAAAAATTACCAATTTTCATTTGTTAATTAGAAAAACTTATTATTTAAAAAAAAATACTTTTGACTGTCTTGAGAATGGAAACCAAATTTGAATGAACATCTGAATATTATTTTCAAAACAATAAACAACTATTACTTCACGTGGTGTTCCATTTAACTAAACTATTGACTAACAACTAAAAACCAGATAAATCATTTCTCCTTGACATTTTCAAAATGTGTTTTGTAGGATGGTATTTTAATTTATTCATGACCATACATTTTAAATGTTTTATGCAAATTGGTGTACCAATTTTATAGCGTTACATAATTGTGTTAATATCGTATGTCAATATGTAAATTCCGTAACATATTGTCGATTTGCATTGTGAACACCGTAGCGTCCATTGCCTGTCAGCAGCCTTCTACAGATGGTCATTCCATTTGTGCTCCGAGGCTGCTAACTTTCTTAAAATCACTGATCATCGTAATTCCATCTATTCTCCATTAAGATTGTATTACAATTGTGATAATATTTGTTAATCTGCTAAAGTCTAGTTGCAACGTGTCAGTGGTGGCATTCATTCAATCACTAATTTATTTATTTATTTTAGACCACATGATCCATATGATATATATTATAAGGTAAAACACTGTTTCTAACTAATCTACACGAATTCCACTTGTCGGGGACGTGTGGCGCAATCTGGTGTCAGGCAACCGGCCGCGGAATTGCCGATACATGACACCCTATAGCCAAAATTCTTCCTTCATGAAGGTCGACAGATGTTCCCTCAGGGTGTATTTGGCTTTATGTTTGATGTACTCCAGTATCTCCTCAGACTTCGTGGAGTAATGCAATCGCGACAGGTACAGCAGCGTCGTCGGTATGGCCGGACGCAGCAGGAAATTCGATCCTATCGGTGCTGTGCCACACTACACTGGTGGGCTTCCTCTTCTTCTTCTCCACTTTTGAATAATAATTAAAGTTACCTTACTGAAAGTACCATGGCAATTATTATACATATAAAGGCATTTGGATGTCAAGAAGCCGTCGAAAGAAACGACAAATAAGTAGTAAACCGGAGTGCTAGTAAGAGTTGATGGAGTGGAGATGTCCCGTGGTTTCTGCAGGATTAAGACTTATAACATTGTGCTATTTTTACTTTTGAGTACATTTTATTTAATCATTATTAACTCACCTTTTTGAGGTTACTTTTAAATGTGGATATATTTCTGTGAGTAAATTGCTCACAGCAGTTTTATTGAGGCGATCTCTATAAGTAAATTCGTTGTTACTTAATTCGTTCATATGATCAATACGACATTTGTATGTCCTTTGAATTTCGGCCTCATGATCACCATCCCAGTCGGATAATTCAATCGCTTTCACTTGAATAAGACATAATTTTAAAACGATAAGAAGCTCCACGTGTATTTTATAAACATAAACAGTGCTTATCCCAACGTTTATCCCTGAAATTTGGACGATACACAAACGATAGGCTAAGTTACTGACAGACAGCTGTCAAAACGATATAGGGACGCCTAACGTTCCGTTTTCATACAAAAACCTATCCCTAGTAAGGGATAGATCCTCCCATCGATAGATAGCGTGGGTGGGTAAGACTCCTTATTCTCCGATAGGTTATTGAGACACTAAAACCAGAGATAGATAGATTTTTCTATCTTTAGTATGCCTAAATGGGCGATAGATAGAATATTGGGAACGGCCGTATATCATCGGCGTGCCGTCGACTCGTCGTTGAAAGACAGAATACCAAAATATGGCAATGGCATTTGAATAGTGGCTCAATGGCTAGCCACCATAGAACAATAAATACAGTAGATGTGGTTAGCGTCTGACGCGTGCCAACTTAGATCTCGCAAGACCTATCTGAGCTCAGTCCGCCATTTACGCTTTGTATGGTATAGTTGTGTCATTCTCTTGTGCAAATTCTCTAAAATCTTAAAAAATGCCTTGTTGTGTTGTTTTGGAGTGCACAAATGATAGCTTCACCAAAAATTATACCCGTGGCGATATTTCATATCATTGGCCTTCTTTTAATAAATATTCAATTTTCTGTTTATCGAAATATGTTTTTTGTTACATGAAACGAAAGTAAAGCTTATACCCCTGCAATGTGGTCGCTTCTTTTTTGGAGTACTAAATTAATAACTCCAATTCGTCGTCGTTCAGCAATAAAACCACTAGATGGCAGCATAAAGATTGAAATTTCAATATAATATCAAAACGTCGTAACTTGTAATAATAGGTATTGATGGTATTGAACTTTAAACAATATGCCAACAGGGTAAAGTTTAAATTATATTAACAATCCAGAATTTGATATTTCTTTTTAAATTTGAAACTGCGACCAATCAATATCAAGATTTTGTAGTGTTTCGAATTAAGAATGTGTGAGATTTGGCGACATCGGCTCTCATAGTAATCGAGGCCTAAGGTACTTCCATTGTTTTTAGTCTTCCGTGATAGCCACTGATAAACCACTACTGATGAAATGAAAATGGAATGAAAATGTCTTATTATCTTTCACAAAAGAAACTTATACTTATATATACTCACCATGTTATTGAATATAGTGTAATTTGTGAAAGTCTGGAGTCTATTCTAGGATTAACCTGTGTTATAGAGCACCAGGCTCTCACCTTTCCACGTCTAAGCGTACGTAAGAAAGATAGTCATAAGACAAGAAGATACGTGTACTTAAACAATTACGAAATAAAGCAAAAATGAAAATTAATTGTTGTTAAATTCGTTTTAAATATAGAAAATGAAGCTATTTTTCCGGATTTATATCCCATATATTTATTTTTTCAAACAAACCAATATTTTTCGCCTAGTTAAAAATTTATTAATTAAATACCTTATTTTTTAATTTTACAAAGAACATTTCAATGTACACAACATATGTTTTACAATCATTTTATTTCAATAATATGATTTTTTACTAAATTAAATTTATTATTAATTAATAATGGAAATAAGAATAAATTATAACATATTAATTAGTACTAAAAGTTGGTTTGTTTGAAAAAACAAATATACGCGATTTCATTCCGGAAAAATAGTTTCATTTCCTATGTGTACCAATCGCGAAAACCTGAGAACTCATAATTTTAAATATATAATATATTCAGATTTAAAAAGATTGTTAATATGTTTTGTATTAAGTGTTACATACAATGTGTGGGCATGTGTTGATTGTGCACAACTGAGATGATTTAAATTAGCAGGTTTGGGCCGTGGCCGGAGGGCGACCATTTGCTGTTCTTCTTAAGATGTAGTTTTATGTTTAAATATGAGATTAATGTGAGGTTATATGAAATTTATTACAATTACGCCTTGCTAGAGGGATAGACAGAGGCCACGTATCTGCACTTCCTGTGACCCTGATATATTTCTAATGATAGTGATTTTTAGTTTGGAAGGATGTTTTAAATTATGGTTACTCAATTATGTCGAAATGTTCAGTGCTTAGTTTTATAATTTGAATTAAACTTAGTTTACATCGAGTTCTTAGGTTTTCGCGACTGTTATACGTAGGAAATAAAACTATTTGTTTTTCTGATTTAAATCACGAATATTTGTTTTTGCAAACAATGTTCCAAACCACTAGTCAGTGTCGTGGTATCTATACAACAATCTACAAACGGTGACGTTACAAGGCAAATTGCAGACGTCACAGTATGTAACTGTCACGTGCCTGGTAGTATTTCTTTTATGTAAGGCAACCCACGACATCTGGCATATCTATACAGATTATAATTAACCTACTTCAATATATTTTTCATAATGATACTTGTCTAAGAAAGTGTAAGAAAAGAATAAGCACCGTGAAAATGAAACATTTTTTTCGGATCTAAAGCTGTGACCATGGGACCTGTAAAGAACCGAAAACATTGATTTATTTGAGAAAACCGATATATGCAATTTACATCCGAAAAAACCTAAGAACTCTATAGGATAAGCATTCACTCAGATGTTTGTCGGCTATATTGGTTATTTGTCGGTTATATATAGGTATTTACAGGTACTTTGCGGGTATTGAATGGACACACACTAGATATTTACCCGAATATATGTCCTACTCTGTTCTTAATACGGATATTCCGCTATTTATTTAGACACACAGTGTGATAAACAAGTGTCTAAATCTGCATACAAAAACTTCTGAAACCTACAACAAGTTGACCTCACTATGACATTTTCGATCTCCCACGACACCCATATTTGCTAGTTTTGCCACATCACTTTGATTTACATTCGCTGACATTCTCTTTTATGCATAGATCATAGTCATAAAGTTTATTTTTTATTAAATAGCCTTCAGTTATAATATTTTATATGGAAACTAATGGATACACTAACAATAATAATGTAATAATGTGCCACTTCCCTAGTTTGAGACAACATCATATACGTTGCTGTGATCTCAAAGTAACTAAAGTACTTGTATTATGGAAATCGGAAACAATGACGGTACCACAAACACCCTGGCCCGAGACAATGCAGAGTAGTTATGAAAAAATGTGATTCTACAAGTAAATGAGCAATATATTTGTAGCGAATCGCAGCAGTTAACTTATACGGAATGTGTTTTGCTGAATACCGAATATTGAATCACTATTCGGCCGAAAAGCGAATACCTAAAAACATACAACATGAAAACACAGAGTTAGCATGTTAGTTAACTTTCGTTAACTGAACATATATTACTTTATACATTTTAAGACTTTCGTGGTTATTCACTAAATGATTATCACTAGTATCAGGTTTCTTACCACGGTATGACTTCTTTTTATTTTCCCGATATTTCAAGAGTAGACAGATATGTATGCTCATAAAGCTGTCATCTGCCGCCGTCCAGTCAACCCATGACCATGGAGCGTGCAACCGTTCCGAAATATCGGGAAAATAAAAAGAAGTCATACCGTGGTAAGAAACCTGATACTTGTGATAATCATATATTACTAGTTCGCGAAAATGCAATTTTTCTTCTTTATCTTAAAGATCAAAGAAAATGTAACATAACTAGGTTATTTTTCTAAAGATCAAACAAGGTTACGTATCAGTGAAAAACTACCTACTTATTATGTAGCTTAGTTATGAATTTATCAAGTACCGGCTAACCATTACTTGCAAACCAAAATCAAATTAAGTTTAGAATGTTAACCAAACTGAAGTGAAATAAATAATTACTTTCTTCTAAAGTACTTTCTTGATTCATGGTGCATAATTCACAAATGAAGTTAACAAGTGATATTTTTCGCGCCAATATTAATCAGGAGAATAGTTTGGCCGAATATTCAACTATTAATACAATATAACGAATATAGTATTCTTTACCACCACATTACTACATAACTATCTCGGATTACTTTCCACATTTTCCTGAACCTCTTAGATAAGAAACACGTCTTAGCCGATCGACGTATAGGTAAATGAACCTGTCATTCACAGAAGTCGAGTCATATCCCGCTCCATGATGTAAATATGAGTGTATATGTAATACACATAATTTCGGTCACTATCTTCATAATTTATTTATTCGTTATAGGTTGTACAGGAGTTGACTACCGATTAAAATGTTTTTATTTTATTTCAAATTTCCTTTTAATTAGTAATTACATTTAATTAAGTAAAAAAAATATATTGTTAAAATAAAATATTTTATATGTAGCGTAAATTAGAATATTCTTTGGTAAATGATAAATAAGGTATTTAGCTATAGTTCAAATAAGTATACACTTTTAACACAAGTATTATTAATTTAATTACCTTATTTTAAATGAACTAAATCAAATTTATGAAATAATAAGAAATTAAAAAATAAAATAAATAATTGACGATTAGAATAATAGACAGATTTAAAAACAAACAAACAGTATTATTTCCAGTGTGTAACAATTGAGAAATCCTAAAAATTCGATATTTCTTGCATGGAATTACTTAAAATAAAACTTTACAAATCCATAAATCATCCTTTAGATTTTGACATTGTTATGAACGAAGACTATAAGAAAGCATAAAACCAACTCATCATGTATTACGTGTATCTTTTACCGTTATAGTCACCTCGAAAGAAAATTACGTAATACAAGAATAACGTTAGTAACATAAAAA
>NW_020654422.1:1281916-1320158 GCF_003589595.1 Hyposmocoma kahamanoa
AGAAATAAATAAAAGAAAATAGTTATATTTTTTAATTACAATAATAAAACCCATCTTTTAAATAACTACACTAACTGTTGTTATGTAAGAGTTGATCTACCTCAGCTCGATTAAAATTTTTCCCGTACCCGGTCGGTCCTATTGCACAAGTCGAGCGGCAGGCTTTATTTCAGATTAATTTTTTTACAAACGAAATTGAAGGCATTTGAAAAATGTATGTCGTATATAAACACGTGTTCTATTTAGTTCAGTTGCTATCAAAAAAAATCATTGGTATCATTGACTTACAAATAAATGGACGACGGGTCTAATACAAAAACCACGAAAAAAATGTCCCAAGTCAACCTATTCGAAATTTAAATTGTTATGTCATCGCAGTATCGCGCTGTCCGTAGAACAAATGAAGACTAAAGCGAAGTGTCGCGCTCTGTATACGATTTTAGCGCCTTACAAGTGCGGACACTTTTTAGCGCGGACCCGACGTCCATATAATTGTAAGTCAATGATTGGTATGTAAATTACCTATTGGATACAGCGGTTTTCTTGTAAAATATCGAGGCGAGTTTGTTTTTTTTTCTTTTGTGAAAATTTTAGGAATCGTCCCATATCGTCTTTTTTCCAAAGTGTTTTTCAACGCTTTCACTGTTATGCGGAATCAATCTTAGCCACTTGAGGTGGCATCGGCTCTCAAGCATAGAAAAGTTGTCTTTAAACCTCTCACCTGTAAGTTGTCATTTCGCAGATGTGTCCTTATTACACCAATAGTGCGGTTTATTAGTTACAAAAATTGACATAACATTATAACTTTTTTATAAAAAGAAACGGATCCCAAAAGTTCATTGAATTACATCTATTTGCCAAGTTTTATTGGAATCGGTTACCGGAAGTCTCGCGAAAACGGATTCATCCCCTAGTTTGCCACCCTTAGTGGAATATTTTCTTCAAATTTAAATTGGACCAATACTGAGGATTTTTGTAGAAAAAGGGTACCCTTTTTTAAAAAAAAGATTCATCAAAATCGGTTCACAAAATCGTCATCACACAAAAAAACACAAGCGAATTGAGAACCTCCTCCTTTTTTGAAGTCGGTTAAAAAGCGACGCCACGGTAAAAAGGGATAATATGTAAATCAAATTATTAAAAAAAATCAAGACGTGACGACATTGCAATACATAAAATGGTCTATCTTAACGTCATGTTTCCAAAGTGGATTGTACAACTTTGTATATAATTACATCATTAATGTAACGTAAACTCATATACTCGTAGTAATCAAAATAATAGCATTTTCTCACAATTTCGGCAATTATGTCCAAGTACCCACAGTCGTAACAAATATTATGCTGATAACTACCTAATAATAATAGTATTAGCTTTTTTCCACCCAGGCCCGAAACGGATCGGGAACACATATCATTTAATTGCTTTGCAGATATGTCCAGGTTACCTCACGGTGTTTTTCTTCACCGAGAAACTCATCGTAAATTTCAAATTACTATGAGTTTTTCTCTGACTGAAGGTCGTGACTTCCCCGCGTAAACAATCTCCGCATGACGACGCTGTGCCAACTGTGGCGGTCTTTGGCAGAGCCGTACAAACTTGGTAGGACCATCTTGTGGGACAGCGACGTTTATCGTCGAACCGTCCGGTGACCATTACTTGTTCGAGGTTGTTCCCGTTCCTGGCAATGTGACCAAAGAATCAAGTATCCTAAGTAGACATAAGGTGACAGTCTGGACGTTAAGCTCCCGCAGAATTGAGTCTTTGGTGAAAAAACGGTACATAAATTCCGACTTTGCAACAGACACTGGTTCGTATCCAGTCAGATCGAAGAAATTGTCTTCATATCAATAATTATAATAAATTAGTGAATTATGAAAATCAAGGTTTATTATTATTGCCATTCTTGTCTAATTTGACATCTGACAACCTCTAACACACATACACACACTGACACATGCTTTCTCACACGGACGCACGCACGCACGCCACCTCGCGCGTGCACTCATCATACTTAAACACACACACACACATACACACACTTACAATAACGCACATTTAAACCTTCACACATTAACTTGCATGTTAGTTTTAAGTTAATTTTGTATTCTCAACAGTTCTTTTATTACTTTTCTTGATTTTATATAAGACTAGTCTGAGAGGGCGAGGGCCTGGTGAGCTGTAATACAGGTTTAGTTGCCTAGTACGGTCTCCAGTCTCTCACAAGTGTTTGAATTTCTCATATTGTGAGTCTAATGAAATTTATATTAGTTTAAGTTTTTGTGTTGAGAAATAAATAAATAAATAATCAATAATCAATCAATAAGGTAGTAGTTTTTTTAGTTTTGTTTTAATGTTTTAAATCATGATGTTCAATAAATTAATATTGTATTTACTTTTCTAAGCAAAATTCCTTCGATCCGCCTGGATTGAAACCAGGCCGAATCTGGTCTAATCGAAGCAACTTTTCTTAGTATTCGATCTTCGTATAAATAATTATAACAAACTAGTGGAGTGTAAATTCACAATATAATAATTGAATATTATGATACTTTAACATCGTGATATTCAATAAACTGAGACTAATTTAGGACATTACGGTCGAGTTTGCCTGCATGTCATGACACAGTTTGCGAGCAAGTGTGATGAAATAACCTATTAGATAATTAAGACGATATTCCCTTTTTAAATTTCGTAACGTATTGAGATGTAAAATGTAACTCATTAGCCTTCACGTAGGATATTTGACAGTCTATTTGTTACAAAGCCTGAACTTTACATTCACTATTGTCACATGACATTTACGTCAAATACTTGATACAAAAATGATCACCGACCATATGGGCACAGGAGATAAGCAAAGCAAATGTCGTCCTGTATTACAGAGAATAAAGTGCCATTTCTAAATATCAAATTGGGTATAGGTGTTATCCTTCTTTAGGATCTTAAGAATAATTATTCTTGACATTTCAAATTGAGTGTTTGATAGCTGTATTACTATTACTTATTATGGTTCATTTCCTTCGAAGGGAAAACCACGATTCTAAAGATTTACAAAACTCTTCGAGAGTCGTAAACCGAATGTAAATAAACAATATTGGTCTTCTCGCAAGCTGTCAAATTATGATAACTTCTTTTATATTTACTCATGGGTAATATATATACAAAAGTGTTGTAAGAGTGATAGCGATAATCGTTAATATACACACCGTCTACAATTATGGAGTTCTCAGTAGAGAACCTGTTTGTTGTTGTTTCTTTAACAGTTATTTTGTTGTTAATGTTTGTTGTTGTTTATTGAAGTTCAAATCTCTACTGAAATTACAAGCACATGGGACTTATCAACATATATTTCAGGATGATGGGCGCAGTAGCAGTGTCCCTCGGATCTTTGCGATTTAAAGTTCTGAGTAGCACTGCAACTGCTGGACAGGCGTGTCGCTTACCACCAGGCGCACTGCTTGTTAGTCCCGTGACTTGGTGTCAAAAAAAAAACTAAGTGATAACTATTTCATAAATAGAATTTTGTGTCCTTTTCTCACTGATAACTATAAAGACGCTATTTGCTCAATTTGTGTTTGCGCGTCTTGACACTGTTGTTAGCCGGGCGCGACGGATCTTGTGTGGCAATGGTAACACTTTAAGCCATATGGTGGAGAATCTAATGACCTGTGTCTTTGGTAAAGATATGTATCCAAAAGCAAAACGTGTACGGAACGTGTAAACAGGTTTACGGAAACGTTACACAAACCATCGTGAAACAAGATCGTTACAAAATTAGCTAACATCCTTTTGCCGTAAAACCAGCTCTATGGAAGGCTGCGCAAGGTTGATCAAACCTGTACTGACAAGTGAACTTTAAAGGATACACAAGGTGATATGGTTCATAATAAAATTTTCCTTAAATTGAAAACGTTAACAATAGAGGATGAGGATTTTTTAGTTGTAATATTTTTGTTCTTCAGCTGTTTATTCGGTTGTCGTTTGCTTATAGTTTTGTTATGCAAGTCTAATAAAGTAATGGCATCGAGTAAGCGCAGCTCTAATTTCACGAGCACGAGGACAACAACCTGATGTCATCAGTCACCTCATCGTTGCTATTTCAACAAAGCATTCTTGTACCTACCATCGAATTATGAGACTCGTTTGATTTGCGGAAAGTCTAAAGAAATCAATTATATTTAAATACAATATAATTAACGCACACACTCAACATAGCCCCGCTCTAGGGAAACCCTGTGTCGCGGGTGCCTTGAACACACACGTAGACAACCACAATTTACACCCAAACTCACGAGACAAATAAATGTAGGCCATACAAATATTTCTCCCGGCCAGGGAATCGAATCTGGGACAATAAGATTAATTAATTGATTTCTTTACACTTTACATAACATAATTGTTTGTCGTTATTCTTTATTTCTCTTTTACTTTGTTGTTCATATTTGTTGTTATTTATCGAACCATAGCCATGTTTACAATCAGGCACATTCTCACATTAATATCTTATCTCATCATCAACCCATTCATACGTCCCAATACTGGCACGGGTTTTCTCTAAGGGGATGGTTTAGGCCATAGTCCGCCACACTGGCCCAACGTGAGTTGGAGACTTCACACGTTTTCCAGGGATTGTGAACCTTCTTCGACGTGCAGATTTTCCTTCACCGAAAAGCTCATCTTAAATTTCAAATCAAATATCGCACATGAATTTCGTGAAACTCACAGGGGCGAGTCCGTTTTCGAACCCACGGTCTCGTTTTGAGAGGCGGTAGGTCAAACCAAACTATACCAAACAAACTATATTCAATTCCCGTTGCATTATTTTTCGATTAACCATCTTATAATACCTCTAATGGTGCGTTCTAATTTGATTCAAATTTTTTATACGGCTTTTATTGCTGTAACTCATATGTTTTTATGAATTCAGCTACCTGTATATAAGTCTTGCACATTCCGAAGTAGAAGTTAAAAGGATATCATTGGAGTCGTAAGTTATTTAACCTGTTTACAAAAGTCATCAAAAGATTGCCTTGTAATCTTTAAGTGCAAGTTAATCGGAAATTACCGAATACAAAGACCCTACTCTCGAAATACGAATCCGCACTTACGGCCGTTTTTCCACTATGGATGACCTACAAACTTGAGTTTCGACTGGGCTAGAACTAAGTACGTACGACAAAGCGATTTTACAATTTCATACGGGCCCGTCTTTTCGTTCACGGACTTCGGTAGTAGTTCAGTAACAACGGTTTTCGTGCTTCGAGAGTATGGCTCCTGATTAATAGTGTTAAGCTAGTCCTGAGAACATTAAGAACGTCTTGATGGATGTCCTAGTCACAGTGAAACCAATTTAGGTAACAATCTACTAACTGCATCGATGGCCGATCGGTTACCATTGGTTACCAGTTCGGGAGAAATATTTGTATGGCCTACATTTATTTATCTCGTGAGTTTGTGTGTAAGTTTTGGTTGTCTGTATATGTCTCCATGGCATAGAGATACAGGGTTTCTCTAGTGCAGGGCTATCATTGAGTGCGTTAAGAAAAAGAAATCTTTTTTTAATTCGTTACGGTCTGTGCGATCGGAAAAGGTCATTACTCTGGTATTCAGTCCAAGGATCTTCCAACTTTGAAATCAGGCAATTTGGTGTTGGTCTGGTTGATACCACATGTTATTATTACTAATTGTGTTCTCGGTCTCATAATGTTATAAAATAAGATACCTTCGTAAATGGACAATTAACACAAGGTGAAAATTTATTATTGAAACAAACATGTAGAATTATTATTCAGATGCAATTGAACTCGAATAAGTATCTGTAGGGCTGAAAAAGTCTAAGCAGGTGTTGAAATTCTTCGCCTTAACAGTTTACTGCCTTTGTTAACAAATAAATTGTGTGTTTCTCAAAAATACAATTTTATATCAATAAAAGCATCCACGTACTTCTGTAATAATAATTAAATTTGTAAGTTGTAATAACAAAATTGTACCTAACGTAGAGTAACCAATAAATAGATGTAACATTAACGTTAAGCAGTTAATTTGTAAGTAGTTAATTACTTTAAGTTTTTTTAACACTCCTATGTATAAACGCATGGCGTGGTAACCTGTAAATGGAACAATATAAAAACTCGAGCCACAATATTCACTTTTTTGGCCAATTGTTTGTGTATGTTTTGTAAGTTGCCCTAAATAAATAAATAATAATAACAAAACGGAGTATTTGTTTTTATGGTAGTTAAAACGTCGTGAATCGTGAATCGCGATATTAAATAAAATAAATATTGCTAACCCTGTTGTTAAAAATAAATATTACACAGAGTTATTTCCTTTTACTAGATCTCTGTCAGTAAAAACACCATTCATTAAGACTAATGATAAGAATCGATTGTTTCCTGTCTCAAATCAATGCCTTAACGTTATAATTTGGAGCAATTTCTATTCGTACATAATTTTTCATATCGATTTAGCGATATAGGTATGCGAGTGCCGAACAGTTGCATTAAAATATTTGATACAAAAATATTTCCTTATTGCCTTTTGGTAATTGGCCTGCAATGGCTAATTCATTGTTTAAAGTAGCGAAGGTGATTGTAAGTACACATATTTTTATTTTGTTGATTACAGTCATCAACAAATGTCATCATCACCATCCACCCATTATACATCTCACTGTTGGGCATCCTCTGAGTCTCCTCTAAGAAAAGAGTTTAGGACATAGTAATAAATAAAAGTAAATACTAAATATTAGACAACATAACATACGTTGCTCCGATCTCAAAGTAAGTAACTAAAGCATTTGTGTTATAGAAATCGGAAACAACGACATTACCATAAACACTCAGACCCGAAACAATATAGAAAAGTTTTTATTAGCATTAGAGCTCTTTGTGAAATAGTTCGTCAAGGGTAGTACTGCTACCTTACCTATTTCTGCCGCCAAGCAGTAATGTCAGCATTACTGTGTTCCGGTTTTGAGGGATAAGGGTGCTGGTGAAATTACAGTCACTTGGGAAGTCCCAAGTTGGCAAGTGCCAACTTATGTCTCAGGGTGACGGGCGCAGTGGCAGTACCCCTCAGATCTTTGCGATTTAAAGCTCTGAGTGGCACTGCAACTGTTATGGACAGGCGTGTAGCTTACCATCAGGCGCACGACTTGTTCGTCCCGTCATTTGACATTATAAAAAAAAGTTAGTTTTCTACATTGGCCCGGACGGATATGGAACCCGGGACCTCTGAGATTGCGACACCACGATAACCGATGTGCTGAGGTCGTCAAGATATATAGTACGCCATTTTGGTCCATTGCGTGGCCTTCGTAAGTTTTTCAAAGGCTGTGAACCTTTTTTTTATGATACCAAATAAAGGGACGAACATGACCTGTACCTGGACGGAAGAGACACGCCTGTCCATATCTATGGACAGGCTGAGCAGACAGGCAGACAGGCCGTCACCCTGAATACAGATTAATTAATAATTACCCCTGAGACGTAAGAAGATTTGTAAACCTTTTTCATTCAGAAAAAGCAAGCTTCGTCACGATGTTTTTTCTTCGCCGTTAGCGAAAAATGTTCTTAGTAAATATTAAATATTGACAAATGTACCTAGAAATTAAAGTTTTAGATATCAGTCGACCTCTTAATTAAGAAGCAACCCGTTGTCTTACAAGGCTAACAACGCTCTTCAATAAATGTATAAAACGAAATACTATTTAAAAATACCTATTAATAATATTGCAAAATAGTTTAATTTGTACGCCCCCGGTTAATTTAAAAAGTTATTTTTTTAAACGGCACTTTTCAACATAATGATGTAAGGTAGTGAAGAAATAGATTTCTCATAGATGGCGCTACGGCAAAAAGTTGTTAAAAAACTAGAACAAAGATCTGTAGCAAGCACATAGAAAAATCCGTAAGATATGCTGGTTTATTTCAAGACTTAGTTGGCATGGCGTCTGGCACGGTTTGCTAAAAGACATTGATTCGAGTCCTGTCGGGAAGAAGTAAGTTTTTCTAGGTGTTCGATCTTTGTATTAATAAATAACCAACTAGTGGAGTAATTCCACAAAAAATAATTGAATAATGTGGTGGTGTAACATCCTGAAATTCAATAAACTTAATTACGATGTAAGTTTTATAGTATTTTTGTTTACAGTAGCATATGAACGAATTACGAAGGCTACGGCCGAAGAACTTAAAAAAACAAAAAGATTTTATAAACGCTAAAATTTAATGGAAATTATTTCTAAGCTAAACAAGTGTTTGCGTTCGATGTTAAAATCACTGTGTCATCTTAAAATTAAATCCAAAAACAACTTATGTAGATTACACGATTTGTTGTAAATCACTGAAACGTGGCCTAGTCGCTATGCAAGAAAGCGTTTTAAGTAACTTACATAATCTGACCTATACCATAACCACACCTATTATTTATTTATATTATTACAGTTTATGAGAGTGTTTGTGACTGTGTTTGAAAAAACTTTGCAATTTAATTTATCATATATAACAATCACCTGTTACTGGCTCAGTAAGTAATCTGACATTCAGTTCTGTATTCAGCGAAGGCAAAAAAGACGGGGGATGTCCTCGAACAAAGATCACTTGAAAGTAGTACTTCCCTGTTATAATATGTAGAGCACTGTTATTTTAATGTCGTTCAACCCGGACTTTATAGGTTTTTGACATTTAAGTTAAGCATAATATATCATTCCCTGTCAAAGAGAGGTATGTTCTCTCGGCCAGCAAAAAAAATTCTGTAAAGTCATTGCAAAAATAAGGTTTAAAAATTTGCAATATTGGACTCTCGTAAGTTTTTTTGTATTGTATTCAAGTTTTCAAGTATTTGCTTTAACTAAAAAGAAATTTCAGAGTCAATAATGTTGTTCATCAGTGGCATTTTTTTATGATACCAAGAGACGGGACGAACACGTCGTGCGCCTGGTGGTAAGGAGTTTTCGTAGCAGTAGAGCTCCTTGTGAAAGAGTTCATCCAGTGTAGTACTGCCACCTTATCTATTTCTGCCGGCGAGCAGTAATATCAATAACGGTTTATTTTATTAGCTGTATATATGGATATGACAAAAGCTTTTGACTACGTAGACCATGACATTTTACTTGACAAACTTTATTCATATGGTGTAAGAGATAACATACACAAAAAGATAAAATCATATCTAAAAGGAAGGACTCAGGTGACCAAAATTAGTAGAATCAACATTCAAACAAGAACAGAAATGGAATATAACTCTGAAACTGAAGTAACACTATGCGGAGTATCGCAAGGTAGTATTTTGAGACCATTGCTCTACTTAATATATATTAATGACATGCCTAAAGCATCCCATCAGTCGATGGTGCTCTATGCGGACGATTGTACATTGACATATATTAAAGAAAACGAAATAAATACAAGTTTAAATTCATTAATAAAATGGCTGGAAGATAATAATTTAAAAATAAATTTAGAAAAAACAAAACTCATGAATTTTAGGTTGAGAAAAGTAGCTAGGAAGATAAATGTAGAGTACAAAGGGAGATACAAATATAACAAAGTTCCTAGGCATACAGATTGATGACAAAATTAACTGGAAAGTACAATTAGAGAGTATTTGCACTAAACTCAACACTTATGCATATACATTATATATGCTTAGCAAAGTTGTAGATAGAGACTTGGTTCTTCAAGCAAACCATTGTTATGTTGCGTCCATATTAAGATACGATATAATATTCTGGGGCATTGCAACTAATGTGAACTCAGTTCTTAAGGCACAAAAAAACATCTTTTTTGCTCACGTCTGTCAGAGCTATTTGTCGATTGAAGAGAACAGATAGCTGCAAACCATATTTTAAAGATCTTCGACTACTGACTGTTCCTTCACTTTATATCTACGAAAAGCCGTGTATGTCGGAATGCACTCACACTAATTCATGACGACATGATCAACTTCGCTTGAAAGCCTGTAAAACTACCTTCATGCAGAAAAGTATTTTTGTAATGGCGCCAAAAATTTACAACAATTTACCGGAAACACTAAGGTCTGAGAAAAACCTTATGCTATTTAAAAAATAATTAAACAAGTTACTGACCAATAAAATGTACTATACAGTGTCTGAATTTTTAAATGAAAAAACCCTAAATTCATTGTCTAATTTTTGACATTGGACGATATTGACGTTATTCATGTTACGATGTTAATTTGACATCTAATTACCATTAAAATCGACCCATGTAACCATCATCGCGTTTCAATTCTGACCGACTTAAAATTCATGTGTGCACGCTCATGTAATATTATTGAAAAACGAAACATGTTACACCTGGTTTAGTCTGTCGAAGTGCATGTGAGTGAATGTATATATACCTTCAATATTTAAATGCCTACTGTTTGGCCGGACACAGTGAAACTATAAGTATTTTGTACATATCAGCGTCTATATAACCTGTGTCTACACAAATAAATTTATCTGTATTACTGTGTTCCGGTTTTGAAGGGTGAAGGTGCTGGCGAAATTACAGGCACACGGGACTTGTCAACTTATGTCTCAGAGTGACGGGCGCAGTGGCAGTGCCCCTCATATTATGGATAGACGGGTAGGTTATCATCAGGCGCACGACTGTTCGTCCCGTCATTTAATATTATAAAAAAAAGTTACAGTTATCGCAAAGATTTGAGGGGCACAGCCAATGCACCTGTCAGTCTAAGACATATGTTGAGAAGTCCCGTGTGCCTGTAATTTTACCAGCACTGTTAAAACCCTTTAAAACCGGAACACAGCATAATGTTTATAATACCGCTTGGCGGCAGAAATAGGTTAGGCGGCAGTACTTCCTTGGACGAACTCTTTTACAGGGAGCTACTAAATTTTACACATTCTGAACAAAGTAATTATTTAAGACGTGAATGACGAACTTTCACAATGTTTAGTGACTTGGTAAAAAATATGAAATAATGAAAATCGCGTATATATTTTTCTAAACTAACCAACGTTTTGGGCTCTCTGCAGGAAATTCACTCTTGCAATTGTTTTTGAAAGGAAATTGAATAATCCAGGGGTGGACAACCTGTCTCTCTTTTTGTTTTCGATTGCAACATTGCAGAGAACGTCATATCACGTCTCAAGTCTAACGTTTAAGGTAATATCTTTGTCAGAGAACTGGAATAGTGCTGTGAATATTGTATTAACTTATTGTTATTACTTTGTTATTTAGCAATACAAAATATCTAATCCGGAGGCGTAGATTTGTAATAAAGTGAGTCATTGTTACATTTTCAATTCAAATTCATGGCTGCAAATGCCTAACCAGTCCATTTAACTTGTTCTTTTAGTATCAGTTACTGCAGTAGATAAATATAATAGTAAAGAAACTTAAAATAATATCAGTACAAAGTACTACAAAACCGCCCACAAAAGTCCTTCATTCACCATCAAAATTTAAATAGGACCGCTGCTGAGGTACCCTCTTTCCAACATAAAAGAATCATCAAAATCGGTTTACAATTAACAATTAACGCTTAACACACACTTCTTTTAAGTCGGTTAAAAATCTACGCCAGTAAAGTCACCATCTGTAAGATAACAACTCGTCGACAGCAATTTAGATGGGCACAAACCAACGATATCTATGTACTAGAGCGTACCATAACCATACGGCGTTCCATACACACTCTGTGCTTCACAGATGTGCGGTGAAGACACAACACTTCAATATCATAGATTAATAAACAACAGAGTGTGTTGCACACATAGACAATCACAAATTACACCCAAACTCACTTCTCTTTGAGAAAATTCAACACTAAAACAAAACACTATCGCTATTGATAGTGTTTTGTTAGGACCATGCCATTGCTGTGATTGGTCTATAATTTGAAGTCGTTGGTTCAAACACGATATTTCTATTGTAAGTCGTTGAGGAATTGGATACTCTGCATACTGTCCTAGTTGCATTATACCAATGTTTTGGTCCTTTCATCATATTTAACATATGGAAATATCAAAACTATACTGTTTATTGGCCTAGGTCTCCGTGATCTCAATCCATACTGGATTGAGAATTAGCAATTTAAAATTTACATCAATATTTTCTCAGGCTTCAAACTAAATGACACCTCTTTTTAATGGTCAATAAAATAGTCAAATTTTATTTCGACATCCTCTACAAGATCAAGATAGTAAATCACAAAGCCAAACTATAAAATCCAATTAAATTTTCAAAGCAATCAATTAACAAAAATGTATTCGTATTTATTATTATACAATACACACAATTTACATAATTAATATTTTATTTAACCTGATAATAAACAGTCAAAAGTATTATAAATACATAAATAGAAAAAATGTTGCGGGTTTTTTTTAATTGTCGGCATTTTATAAGAAATTTCGACAGAACGAAAGTTAGTAAAGATTGCCGTCTTAATTCATTATGACTTAGAGCTGTTACACGCGGTGATGCAGTAGCGATGCAGTTGCTAATCGTCTAACTTTACACACACGTGCGACCTTAAGCATTGATACAAACGCGATGCAAACGCGCAACTTGCGGGCTATAGACGATTGCATCGATGCAATCGCGCGTTTGCATCGATGCAGAAAAGTCGTAACTCTTAAATATTATGATTATGTTTTAAAAATAAATAAATTTAAAAAGATATGTGTTTTTTTAATTATCTTGTTATTAATTTTTTTTTTCGGATTTTTTACTTATTTATTCAATTTCGAAAAAAGTTTTGTAAAAATCAACTCTTCTTTATCGTTAGGTCAAAAACAAAGTGGTTTAAAAAAAAAAAAGGTCAAAAACAAAGTGGTTTGACCACCTAGTAATGATGTAACAGTCTCGATACTTAAATGAACTAACTAACGATCCAAATCTTTATATATCGTTATATAAGTCTAATTGAATACTTGATTGACAGGCAGGCATTACTGTGTGTTTATTTAAAAAATAAATATATGTTTACATCCGAAAAAATTGTTTCCTTCATTTCCCTTCTCTCTCGAATTCTATTATTGTGTCCTGTTGCCGGGCAAAGATCTCGCCTCTGACTTTCATATATCCCGGTTTGGCGCAATCTCAGGCCAGTCCGTTACATACGCATCCAAGTCATCCCACCAGGTTTCCGGCATCCAGCAAGTGATTTTGTGAGCCCATCTGTGTGAGTACATGCGACAGCAATGTCCAACCTTATTATATGCTGATTAAAAATATTGATAAAAAACCCGCAAGTATAAATTTTATCTACAGTACAAAAACTGGTCAAATTCAAGTTATTTTTATTCCAAAGCCAAATGAGTGATGGTAGCCCAGTGGAAGAATTGTGACTTCTCAATTACATGTAACTATGACTAATTTTTAAGTTGACGACCTCGGTGGCCTAACGGTGCATATTGTGGGCGCTGAAAGCGGAGGTCCCCATGTTCGGAATTCAATTCCCGGTAGAACCAATTTGAGAAATGAATTATAATTATAAATTGGATCTGGTCTGGGTGTGCCCCAGAATTCCATTGCTCTGGTACTCAAAGTACAGGGCATTCCTTAGTTTGAGACCGTGCAATGGGTGTGATTGCCTAGCACATATCATATTAAAGTTGTGCATGTTTAGTATGAATATCTGTTGCCAGAGACGAAAGAAAACATCGTGATGAAAGCAGCACATCGAACACGGTTCACAACACTTAGAACACGTAAGAAACCCAAATATATTAGGGAAATTATGACTTTATGTACCTTCTTCCTAAAGAAGACCCATAGTGACATATTCCATCCAGAGATGAGCAAGCGACGAGGTTTTAAACCCATTAACGCCCGAAATCGAGGGCAAAAACTACCTACAAGTAAACATTAGTTGTAGAGCAAGTTTTGTTCAAATTTAATGATATTATTACAAAATGTTTATTGCTTCCTGATCTGGACGATTCGATTTGGCATTCTGTTGCATTGATTCGCTTAATAATCGCATTGAAGTAAACCGATACAAAAAATCGATAGATCGTATGCACTAGAATCGATCTTGTTAAAAATCAAATCGTGATGTGCATCCTTAGTAGTGAGAATCCACAGGATGGTAAGGTGGGTATTGTGTAGAGATGCCTGTTTTACATCTAAAATAGATTTATTACATCGAAATTTGTAATATGTATGGAATTGTACCGAATTTCGTATTCGCCGTTTCTGCTCGACTTTGGGCAGAAATGGGTCAAAACTGGATATTTTAGGTAAAACCTAAAATATCCAGTTTTGACCCATTTAAACCTGGTTAAAACTGGTTCGGGTTGATTGGGTTTTAACTCACTGTCCATCTCTGGTGTCATCCATGTGACGCGTCGCAATTTCTCAGGTCTGAAGAGAACTTGCTCTTAAAATATCGTATGTGGAAACAACCTAAACTCAAGCAGCCAATGTAGCTACACAAATAAAATCATTGCAAAGGCGTAGTTTATAAACTTCCTCATTCTATAGTAACCGTATAAATTAAGCAACTACCTACAACATTCACTTTAAAATGTACTTTGTAATTATTTTATGTTTCTCGTAACAAAGATTTGGTAAAAATCAAGTTCAATTTTTTAGTAGTAACCAAAGGTTATTGGTAGTTACTTAAATTAAAATAGATTTTCGTTTGTCCCCGATACCATCTGATGAAAATGAGGATTTTGACGAAAGAATACATCAGTCACTGGCTAATCTGGAGGATGCCTGTTCACTGTGATCGTAGAAATGAGGAAGTTTTTCTTTTTGCGCCACGTGGTCAGAGATACATCTACCCCTCTCAGCTGCAGTGTCCCTCAGAGCTTTGAACCACAAAGATCTGATGGGCCCTGCCACTGCACCCGTGACCTTGAGATATTTATTTCAAATGCAAGTCATAACAATACACGTTCCATTAGGTTAGTACTTATTGCTATGACACCCCGCAGGAGTATGGCACTTAGTCGCATATAATAATAATATAATAATAAAAATACAATTTAGATTAAAATAACATGTCAATTATCCATCATCAGCCGTCGTCAAATACATAAAACAACATAACAACATAATTTAATCAAAAACTACGCAAGTTTGTCAATATAAAATTCATTTAAGTTATAATAGCACTTGTCAATTAATAACTGTTTTAATTTTTTTGTGAAATTTTTGTAATTTGTCTCACGTCGTAGGTATTCGGGTAGTCTATTGTGAATCTTTATCGTATTGTAATACGGACTATTCTGATAGATGCTTACTTTGCGGAAGGCTTAACATATTCTTATATCTAGACGGTCTTATAGAAGTGGGTACAGCACTAATGAATGGTTCACTATTTTTTCTAATAAATTTAGCCATTTCAAATATGTACATAGAAGGTAGGGTTAATATTTGTAATCACAAATAGGTAGAGTCTAACTTTTGTCGTGGTCTAAATTCTATAATTTTCGTCCTATTATAATTTATTTATAAGTTGTTTGCTAAGCCAGTTCGTTACGTTTTCAAATGTCTGTTCAAAGTGTATCTGGAAGTTTTGTCGTTTTTGTGTTATGTTTATGTGTTGTTATAATTTAAAATAAGGGAGATATCATCTGCAAATAAAGTACATGGTGTGTATATCTGTTTAGGTAACTCATTTATGTATAATATAAATAGAATACATCCCGGTACACTACCCTGGGGAATTGAGGAGTTTATATAAACTTTATTTGACCTATATGTATTTGTTTCCCCCTTATTCGTGTTTTGACCCCCAACTTGTACGTACTGTATTCTATTTTTTAAGTAGGAGTATAACCATTTAAAGGCGTCACATCTAACACGACTGTCATAAAGATTTTTCAGAATAAAATCATAGGACTTTATGATGAGCCTTTGTCATATCAATTAGAATTCCTACTGCGTAATCCTTTTTATTGATGTATGTAAGTGCCTCTTGTATGTATTTGTACACAGCCAATGTGGTCGAAATGTTTTTTCTAAAGCATGTTGGTTTTGGTCTAGTACATTATATTTTTCGTAAAATTGATGTAATCTATTAAACATAGCTCTTTCGAAATTTTTATATATATAGAATTTATCGCCTTTTTTATGTATAGGTTTAATTATAGAAATCTTTAATAAGTCTGGGAACGTGCCTTCCGTAAATGATTGGTTAATTAATGTCGTCAGAGGATAGCATAGTTTGTTTGCGCATTCTTTTATTAATAATGCGGGTATTTCTCCAAATCCGTGGCTTTGCTTATTCTTTTAAAATACGTATGAGCCCAAAAACCTCACGTTCATCAAATGGTCGTAGGTAAATGCTATTTACATTGGATGAGCTGTGAAATATGTATTCTGAGTCCGATGTGTGTTGGCGTGAGTTTGTGCTATTATAAATTTTATTGTTTTGTCCCAGCGTAGCGAAAAAATTCAATATTATTTCTTTGCCACTTCCATAGGGGAGTCAACAGCTTCGTAAAATTGACAAGGCCCTTGTGCCTATTTCACCAGCACTGTTACCCTTCAAAACCGGAGTAATGCTCACATTACTGCTAGGCGGCAGAAATAGATAACGTGGCATTATTTCCCGGACGAAAATTTTTACAAGGACCTCTACTTTTATTAAAAAGTAGACTTTGTGATGTAGTTCTGTGTGGATATTGCCGAACGGTTGCCATGCTGGACTGCTACACAGAGGTCCCGGGCCGGGAGAAATATTTTTATGAGCTACATTTATTTCTCTCGTAAGTTTGGATGTAATTTGTGGTTGTGTATATGTGGTTTATGCACCCGCGATATAGGGTTCCCCTAGTGGGGTTATTATTTATATTAATATCCTTACTGTTTATTATAGTTTTTTTTCGTGTTGATGAAGTGAAACACGTGTATCAGGATCGTAGCAAGTGGCAGGCTGGTCTCTGCGCGGGAGCCCTGACGCAAACTAGGGCGGCCGAGCGGCGTGAATGTGCACGGACCCCACGGCGCTGACTCAACCGGCGGGAGATAAACCCGGGGGGGTTTTAGTGGGATAGGCCCTTCAGGGAGGGAGAGTCCCCACATAAATACATACATATAAAGATTTCAACCCGTAAAAAAAAGGCTGGTCTCTGCCTATGCCGATGGGAAAAGGAACTGTATGTAATGTATATAGGCTTACTATTTAGTAACGTGCTAGTGTTTTTGAATATAGGGTTGTATTCGAATATCAGAGGCGATGTGACACACAACGCCATTTTGCTGAGATACTGACCTTGTTATCTCCCAACACTAGTGTCAGATGCTAAACTCTATGTGTAATAAAATTTTTAACCGACTTAATAAAAGAGGAGGTTCTCGATTCGATTATATTTTTGGGTGTACGTTACGCAATTACTCCGACACATTTGTGAACTGATTTCGATAATTCTTTTTTTTATTGGAAAGGGGGTGCCTCAGTAATGGTCCCATTCAAATTTGATGATAATATTCCTCTTCTAAGAGTGGCAATTTTTTTTTTAAATATATAATAATCAAACGTTTGGCCACTATCCCACCTGATGTTAAGCGACAATGTGACCGACGATAGGACGAGTTTCCTATAAAATACCTATTCACTCTAGCCTTGAATAGCCCCAAATTATACTTTTCGCGATACAAATGGCATTCCATTCCATTCCTTTGTCGCAGGCATCAGAAAGGAGGAAGCAAAGCGCTTAGTGCGAATATGTGGTATATCAACGACATAAGGATGGAGTGTTCCGGACCTTCTAGTTGACCGAAGGAGGAATGGTGAGAGTGGAACTAAACTGAAAGGTTCCTGCGCACACTCCCAGAAATGTATCCGAAATGTATTAGGGAATGAATCTGGTTTTTTAGTCTTAACCCACTCCGTTAACGTATTTCAATAAAACTGGGCAAACAAACGTAATTCCACATCTTTGATGTCAGTTTATTTATAAAAAAAAATATTATTATTATGTTGAGGTATATAAATAATTTTATTATTATATTTACATTGTAACGAGATTAAGGAACCAACAACAAAATGACCGACGTCCGTTCAATCAGATAACAAATCAATTAATACTAATCAAGTTTTTTTATAACACATTTTAGTGTAACGTGTTTTGTTAGAAAAAATGTAAATGTCAATATATATTTCAAACTTACTGTTCCTTCCTTAATATCTATATATAATTTGGACTTTATGATTTTATTTTAGCTTTGTAATAATTAAGGCGGATATTACTTGACGTAGCGCACCACCAGAGATTAATTTGAATAAGTTTGTACGAACACTCCAAGCATATAAATGCTAATTTTTTGCATTACATTGCAGACTTTAAAAAAAATGCAATCTGTACCTATTTGTTTAGGCATAATACAAATTTAACAATTTGATTTGGTAATTCAATATCCTCGAATCACGGTCGAAGTGCTTTACATTAATAAAAAGGGTTTTTCAACAAGAACTTTGTTTTGTAAAACAAAATAAAACAATCAATTTAGATGACAACGATTCAAATTTTTATTGTATTAAAAAAGTAAGGTTGGGCAATGATGAATGAAAAATAATATCTGATAAATAACCACCACCACCACAGTTACAGATGTCGATTCTTTCATTCAAGTTTTTAGGCTGCAGTCGGTTCGATTGGCTCCGTATAGACTCTGTCTTTAATATAACCCCATAAAAACAATCCAGCGGTGTTAAATCATATGATCGAGCTGACCACTTAACGGCTGAATTTCGTGAATTTATGCGATCAGGAAATTTGGTTTGCAATAAATTCATTGTTTCGGTGGCTGTGTGACTTGTGCCGTTTTTTTTTTTTTCGAAAATTCGGTTAGAAATGCGGCTACGCCCTATGGATTACGCTGTCGAGAGACGTGAACAACTCAATTTTGGCCTATTATTGATGATATCGATATCACTAATATGTGGTTTCAACAAGACGATGGAAGAATTCGTGCGCCAGAAGGTAAGCTTTCGCTTACCACTAGACGCACGACTTGTTCGTCCTAATAACTAGAAAAAATAGGTCATGTGGCAGTACTTGCTTCGACGAACTCTTTAGTCTTATATATACTTGGGATACTGGATTCCAAATGGTGGTTCGGAGATGAAACCATCTTCCTTGTTGAAATTAGTTTTTTTTTAATTTCAATGACCACTGTAAGTCCTAATTTATATTGCGGCGGACCGGAATGGAAGCGAATTTTAATAACGATACACATACATATGGACATTTAGTAGCAGTAGAGCTCCTTGTGAAAGAGTTCGTCCAGGGTAGTACTGACACCTTACCTATTTCTGCCGCCAAGCAGTAATGTCAGCATTACTGTGTTCCGGTTTTGAAGGGTAAGGGTGCTGGTGAAATTACAGGCACATGAGACTTGTCAACTTATGTCTCAGGGTGATGGGTTTAGTGACAGTGCCCCTCAGACCTTTGCGGTACTACAACTGTTATGGACAGGCGTGTCGCTTACCATCAGGCGTACGACTTGTACGTCCAGTCACTTGATATTATATTAAAAAAATATATCACGCTGAACTTTACGATCAATTGTTCTTGACCATAAAGTTTCATTAAACTATGTTCAATATCGTAACAAAGCTTCGCTTCCATTCCGTTCCACCCTAATATAAATTGAGCCAATGTGTCTTCAGCGTAAGTATTTTTTTCTGTATTGCATGTCAATTGAAGTAATTTAAAAGTTGGTTTTATTTTAAGACGTTTAAATTTCATAAAACAAGCCTGTTTTAAAAGCAGATGTTTGAACTAATATTGTGGTAAGTAACGACGGTTACAAACAATTACAATACTACATGATTTTAACTTACCAAAACAGGATATTGTGTTAAGGAAAAGCGATGTTCTATTTGTCGATTATTTACCTGTAAAACAGAAATAAGAAATTAGAAATCGCACACTTTTAATTGTGTTTATGGCACACTTAGAAAATATAGAGAGAAACATTAAATTAAACATATTTTTACACAACAAATAATAATTTTGATAGATAAAAACTTTATTCACTCCATGACAGCTTATTTATATAGGATTCAGTAAAAGTAACACCATAATTATTATTACTATATTGAACCACTTAAAAATAACAATTTTTTATAACAAAGGGAACATATAACTACACATATAACTATATTAAAGTATTCACTTTAATATAGTTATGACTTCCAAAACTATTCAGTTTTGGAAGTCATAGCAGTGCAGTGGTAGGGCGCTGGCTCAGCATAAATGCCGTAGTTTCCAACAACACTGGTATTCTGCCAGAACCGTGTTGAGAAATCAATAGGATACCAAAATGTGTATGTGTGTGTGCGTACGTGTGTTTATATCAACAAACTTTGTATTCTAATTTTACAATTAATCTATTTTGTACTACCCATGACCTCGGTGGCATGACGGTTTGCACTGTGTCACTGAATAAGGGGATTCAATTCCGATAGGATCAATTTGGGAAATTAACTTTCCTAAAATGATTCTTGTCCGCATGTTTTGGGTAGTTCCCCGTAGTACAGGGAATTCGCTAGTTCGAATCCCGGTCATTCGTGTAGTTCTCTGACACATTATTACTTTCCTTATAAAGAAGAGTTGTACAAATAAAGAAACGGTCCAAAACATAATTTTATTGAACAAAAGCTTAATGATGTGTCACGATCTTGATTTCACAAACACTGGACGTTCGTACACGAATTTGCAAAAGCTATTGTATGAAACCAGGACCGTGACATATCACCTTAAGGCTAACATGTTACTTGTTAAACCTAATTTGGTGGTAGTAGAGTTGATTTTTGACGTCATGAATCTTCACCATGACCGTTGCAATTAGTCATAACTTCGTACCACGACGAAAAACCATATATGTCAACCTTTAACGTGACATTCTATCAAACCAGTATTATTAAGAGAAACGGGATTAAAAAACAAAGTGTGGTAAAAACCATGCGCACGCGTCACTAGAACCAATTCCGCTAGTTCGGAAAGGACAAGGCAAACCGGCGCGCGGCGCCTGTCTCTTATCTAACTACTTCTATACTTGTTATAAACGCGTATACAAGGAGAAGGATATTGGTGTAAGTAACAATTACGTAGATAATTAAATAATAATACCAAGCTAAATTAGGGCGTAAAAGCAATTGGCGATTCAGCCGAAAGACGTGCACTGCTAAATATGGATCACCCTCAAAGATCGTCACACACAAGATCCGATATTGCACTTGCATCCAGCATAATCCTTCATCAGGAATGTACATGTTATTTTAAAATAAATCGAGTATGTTTGTTTTTTCAAACAAACCACCGTTTCGGGACGTTTACAGTCAGTAGTGATCATGGGACCTTTAAAGTGCCGATGTAAAGAGCGATTTTAATCCAAACAAAAATTGTTTTATTACCTACGTATAACAACCAAAGAACTAAGGTGCGAAAATCTAAGAAATATAAATAAAATAAAAACAAAATACAAAACAATGTAAAATCTTAGTAGGTACATTACAGTAGTATATTCTGGGAGCTGATGCTTGATGTGGATATTTCAGCTGTATTACAAGGCACCAGAACTGAAAATCGATATTTTATTTTAAATTAATAATGATTTAATAACTGCCCGTGACCGAACGGTTACCATTCTGAGACTGCCGCGCAGAGGTCCCAGGTTCGATTCCCGGACCGGGAGAAATATGTGTATGGCCTACATTTATTTCTCTCGTGAGTATGGGGGTAATTTGTGGTTGTCTATGTGTGTGTCCATGGCACCCGCGACACGGCGTTTCTCTAGTGCGACGCGTGCGATAAAATTGAAATAAGCTCTATTTGCTGTCTAAATTAGATCCGATTGAGACAGCCAATAGCGCGCTCCTTCCAATTTTATCGCGCGCGTCTATCATGCGTAGCTATGTTACGGGGGCAGATGAGCATTAATAACACGGGACCGAAACCTAGCGCACACTCATAAAGTCTTCAGTATTTTCTTAAGCTGTGGTCCGTGCCCACTTGGGCACCCTCAAATTCAGCTCAAACTCCAACTTATAGAACCTTTATTCCATAGACAAGAAAATTGCACTTGAAATCGTCACATTGTTAAACTCTACTACTCCATCTTAAGGCAGATTTCTCTAAGAAGAGTGAATAAGAAACTTGCTATTTGTATATAAACATTTGTGCACATATATCATTTACAACATTTATTTCAAATGTCATAGATTTAGACAAGCCACAAGAAGCTGTAATAAATAACCTTAAGTTGTAATTAAACCTCGTAAATGTCAAATTTGAATATCAACCGGAATCTTATTAGAGAAGCGTATACCCCTTAAATGATTTTGTGACTTTGTGAAGACCACAGTCAAGAATAGGTAGATTTTTTATTCCTCATAGTAATGATTGATGAAAGCAGTAGAACTCCTCGTGAAAGAGTTCGTCCAGGGAAGTACTGCCACCTTACCTATTTCTGCCATCAAGCAGTAATGTTAGCATTACTGCGTTCCGGTTTTAAGGGTGCTGGTAAATTATGGCCACATGGGACTTGTCAACTATATGTCTCAGGGTGACAGGCGCAGTGGCAGTGCCCCTTACATCTTTGCGATTTAAAGCTCTGAGTGGCACTGCAACTGTTATGGACAGGCGTGTAGCTTACCATCAGGCCCACTACTTGTTACTCCCGCGACTTGATATTATAAAAAAATGTAAATAAATAAAAAATAAAAAAAATTATTTATTGCAGACAACATACAGTCCATTTTGTTAGTACACTTACATCTATCTATTCTACTGTTAGAACAAAACACAGACTACATTTTTCCGTAAAATAAAAGTTACAGAATAAAAATAAAATTAATTAATGAATGAAATGATTACATGATACCTCATGATGCCAAGTTTACTGAGCTCCCAGAACATGAAGTTCGACAAGGTCGGAGTCCCAGTCTTCCTTTATCACTTTAAGAACTCTGTTTGAGCTCTCTAGCACTCTTCAGATGCCACCTTTTTTCGCAATAGCGCTTAAAAATCCTTAACACTAGCGTCGGTATATAGATATAAACTAGCAAAATAGTGATAGCTAAGTAGCGATAAACATATCACGCATGATGCGTGATATGTCTATCGCTATTTCTTCTTCTTCTTCCTGTCCTTATCCCACGCCAGGTGGAGTCAGCATAACATGTATTTTTCTTCCACTCTAAACTATTTATCACATAAAAATTACTATTCTTTTCAACATAAATCAAATTTTCATAGATGTACTATGGTGCTAGTGTAAGAATGTTAATTTATTTTAAGTTCTCTCTCAAAAGTCTCTTGGGACCAGATATTATATTTATAAAAATAGGTCTATATAATGTATTAAGTTTCTCAATATTGAACAACACATCAAAGTGACAATCCGCATCGAATCTTCAGTGTTAATACAAACGCAGTGCTTTTTCTGTCGTGTGTTGCAAGCATCATTAAAATCATTAGGAACATAATCACGTTGAAGATAAACGACGAAATTTCTATATAGAGTGTTGCTAAATTACCCAAAAACCAATTTAATATCTGTTACACATAAAGCCTTCACGAGCATTTTGAATTATTCACGCCCTTGACAACACAGTAATGATTTAACACGACTGTAGGACTGCATTACAGCTTACATTCTAAGACTAAAAGCAAATAGTTATTGTAATATTATACGCAAATAATTATTGCTACTCAACAAAACACATTTTTTTTATTTATCGGTTGCTACTTCAATAATTAATACATGTTTTGGAACTTACTTTTTTTTATGATAGGTACTAAGTGACAGGGCAAACAAGTCGTGTGTCTGGTGTTAAGCGACACGCCTGTCCATAGCAATTGCAGTGCCACTCAGAGCACAAGTCAAGAAGTCTCATGTGCCTGTATTTGCAATTTCACCAGCATCCTTATCGTTCAAATCGTGAGTTACCTGAGTAATGATCACATTGCAGTTTGGCGGCAGAAATAAGTAAGGTGACTGTACTTTCCTGGACGAACCCTTTTACAAGAAGCGCTACTGCTACTGCTCTACTGTTACGTAGTTTTAAGCGATTTGCGACGAGCATTGAATTGACAGGGTCCAAAGCAAACGGGCGCCTATTTACCCTCTCTGCAAACTTGTTTCCTGAGCGTTATAACTTGAGGGTGTTGAAGGCCAGAATCAACGACGAGGCATTATTTAGGTGACATGCTCCATCGTCGATCTCATGGTCTTTTTCCATCAAGCGAGAACGGATGTCGCGCAATTATTTTTGATAAAATTACTCGTTAAGCCTTTCACAGCACTTTGGTATTGTTTAGGTCCCTAGCCTCCTCCAAAGATCCTTGCACTGCTGCTCGCATGCAGCACATTCTTGATCACAATTTTGACCCGGAATGTGCATTTTATCAAAATTTATGATTTCCTATACAAAATTAAAATATTGAAAAAATATAATATAGACCTAATCACATGATTAGCAACAATTGACATTTCTGTCACGGTGCAAAGTATAATCACTTGGGTACTCTCATGCACACTACTTAGCTTATGATACAGTTTAAAAACTTATCTTTAAGCTTCTCATCTCAAAAACACTCTGTAAACTGTAACTGTATCTCGAGTATCTAATTACACTCTCAAGTGACCAAGATTTTGCACTTGACTTATTAAGACTTAATAACGATTTAGTATTTAGTGGCATTTATTAACTAGCGGAAATTATGTCAGCTCTCAAAAGGAAGCGTCGTCAGTAATGAGTAACCGTTCATGTGTACTCAGCTGATTTTTTTATAATATCGTGCACCTGATGGTAAGCTACATGCCTATCCATAACAGTTGCAGTGCCACTCAGAGCTTTAAATCGTAAAGATCTGAGGGGCACTGCCACTTCGCCCGACACCCTGAGTCATAAGTTAACAAGTCCCATGTGCTCGTAATTTCACCAGCACCCTTACCCTTCTAAGCCGGAACGCAGTAATGCTCACATTACTGCTTGGCGGCAGAAATGGTAAGGTGGCAGTACTTCCCTGGACGAACCTTTTCACAAGGAGCTCTCCTGCTACTAAGATATTTAATAATATTATAATTTAATGATATTTATTAGTAAAGACAGTCGACCGCAACGAGGAAATTCAAACAATCAAAGTCCTCATATAACAAACGAATTAGCGACTTGGGAAAATATCAGAGGTCATTTAGATGTTTGTGCTTGTTGAATCGTCAGTGTACTGTGGAATCGGTATCGTCACGCACCGGCGCCGGCGCAAGTTGACGTTTTTGTACGCAACTAGTGAAAGTGGTCCACGCATCGGACCTAACGAGACCGCCTGAGGCGCGATCTTGAGAAGCCTTACTTAAGGTCATGTTGAAGAGGTTTGTTTAACCTTTATAACGTCTGGGAAGGATGTATTATTAAACACGTCATTTATCGTAATCTGTAAAGACATTTAAAATGTGGATTATTTATTTTTTATTTAATATAACAGAATGATATGGATAAGATCGCTTACCACCAGGTTGGCATTATAAAATACACCTACAATAGTAGTCGTATAGTTTTGTAAAAGAGTTAATTCTAAAAGTTACACACCATACCTATTTCTGCCGCCAAACATAATACTATTCTTCTAAATACACTACGGTTGTAAAGTGATTGCTTGTTACAATATGTCAAAAATATAGAACATAATTAAATTATAATTCATAATTATTAATACAAAGAGGAAACACTATGAAAAATTCCTTCGATCCGGGTGGATTCCAAACACCTCTTTCCAGCAATCTGTGCTAGACGCTCTGCCAATAAAGCCACGGAACGAACTAGCAGACGTTACGAATTTTTGTACACAGACCTTCGATTACGGTTCTTAACTACTTTTACCCCTTGACATAGACCCACCTGTAATGTGTCCGAAACGTTGGTTTAAAAAAAAACAAATATACGCGATTTACATCCAAAAACCGAGTTTCATTTCCTAACCAAAAACTTTGTTATGGGAACCAAATACCTACAATAGCCAAAAAACTATTTTTCTTAGTACATTGTGTCACTGCGTGCTACACTAAAGATATTACACAAAAAATACCATTATTGAAGTATTATCGACAAAATAAAAAGGCGTGTTTTTATTGAAGCTATTTCAATGCTGTGGTATTGCAAGCATTCGTCACAGACCGGTGAATATTATTATTAGAATAATCCAATGCGCAAGCGTCTGTTGTGAAAATTCCATTCATTCATACAACATAGTTTCGTAGTGTAGGAGATTCCAGAACACGTAACGATATTTTTAATAAGTGATTCACTTGAGTGACTAACAGCTTTGTATGCTTTTTTAAGAATCCCGTAATAAAATATCAATTCATGTAGTTTCACTTCTGGACACGAGTCTCGTCTATAAGTACAATTTAAAAAGATGCCACAGCCCACATGACAGTATTTAAAAGTGTGTTAATTATGTTGTAATTTTTTGTATTTTTTTACTCGTTTTTTATTTTTATTTTTTATTGAATTGATATTCAATTATTTTTTTGTGAAATTACTCTACTAATTTGTTATAATTATTAATACAAAAATCGAACACTCAGAAAAAATTCCTTCGATCCGACCGGATTCGAACCGACATCTTCTAGCGAACCGTGCCAGACGCTATACCAACTAAGCCACGGAACGAACCAGCGGACCTCACAAATTTTTCTATGTGCTTGCGTGGTGTATTTGGTTTTTCAACGGATCGAAGTAATTTTTTCTGAGTGTTCGATTTTGGTATTAGTAATTATAACAAACTATTGGAATAATTTAACAATAAAAAAAACTTAATATCAATTCAATAAAAATTTAAATACAGTGAATAGCGACATCTCTCGCCAGGACTGGTAGCTGTAAAGGTACTAACTGGGTGATAAATCTTTCATAGATTTCTCATAGATGGCGCTACGACTAAAAAGTTGTTGAAAAACCAAATACAAAATTGCGTCGTCGCAAGCACATTGAAAAATTCGTGAGGTCCTCTAGTTCGTTCCGTGGATTAGTTGGTATAGCGTCATTGTTTATTCTTTATTTCTATTATATTTTGACATTGGCACATTAACAGTTACAGGAGCAGATAACGGCTGGGTTATTGAATAAAATTTATTCTCATATTTTCCCCTATAGTGGGCGCAAAAGAGTCCTGTGGCGGTAGACGCCTCGCAAGCAATTGGGGGCGTTAATGCTGTCCAGGGGGAGCTACCGCATTTGAAAAAAAAAAACACCTGAATTGTCTATAGAAACTACACTACGTGTATATACAATTTGTTTTCCTTGTGATTTTTTTGTGTTGAGTTAATATAAAAATACGTCTATTCAATTATTTTTTGTAGTGTTGGGCGTTGAATTTTTTTATCTTTCCTAAGTCAAAAAGTTTGGAAACCTATATTCTACATTAATCGACAAATGTTGAAAATTAATTATATTAACCGACAAGGTTCACAAGATACATAAAGCTTCCAGCAGCATTGTGAACTCATTGTGAATTAGTGATAACTTACTGTGAATTGTGAGTGACGACAGTCGCGTCTCAGTTGAGAGAACGAAGGTTCAAATCTCTGTGGCGTTCATTTCTAAGTACCGTATTTTTAAAAATGTTTAGTAGCTATACCTCTCGCTAACGATGAAAGAAAGCATCATGTAGAAAACTGCACGACGAAGAACGTTTACAACCCCTGAAATACGTGCGAAGCTTCCAAACGGCATTAAAACCTCTACTTAAAGAAGACCTGTACCCAATATTGAGACGATTGTAAACCTTATGACAAACCGGAGTAGGATCAAACGATAAATCCGCGCCCTTGGTGCAAAAAGGTCACATCTTCAAGATTACAACTTGTGAGGAACGAAATTATTCTTTAATTTGTATTAACAGTTACAACAAATTAGTGGAGTAGTTTGACAAAAAATAATTGCTGATGAAACATTATGGCGTTCAATAAAAACGTAAGTACAATTATTAAAGCGCCGTCACTGGTCAGCTGTTGGTAGCCGTAAAGGTACCTGGCTGAGTTAAGAAACAGATTTGTTACAGATGGCGCTACGGCAAAAAGTCGTTAAAAACCAAAACCAAAGAACTGCAACAAGCACACAGAAAAACTGGCTCGTTCCATGGGTTAAAGTACCAGCACGCTATGATCAATAATAATAATAATAACGCACACACTCAACATAGCCCCGCACTAGGGAAACCCTGTGTCGCGGGTGCCATGGACACACACATAGACAACCACAAATTACACCCAAACTCACGAGAGAAATAAATGTAGGCCATACAAATATTTCTCCCGGCCCGGGAATCGAACCCGAGGACCTCTGCGTGGCAGTCCGGTATGGTAACCGTTGGGCCACGGAGGCAGTTAGTATCAATAGCCGTTTTGAGAGATTATAATAGTGAGGTGAAATTTCGATTCACTGTCGACAAAATATAACAAACGCGAGTCACATCTATAAGTTTTTAAATTTATAACTAGTAACCGCAAGGGGTAGCTGATTTAAAAGTTTTACAAAACGAAAATAAAAATGTGACCAGTGATCGTATAAGGGACGATCGTATTAGATTTCATTTTCGAAAAACAAATGCCGCGTTGTATCGTAAAATTAAACATTCTATAAATATTACGAAGTGTTCGTACTTTGTATTAATAATTATAACAAACTAGTGGAGTAATTATGACAAACCTTAGTGGTTTAAAATGCGATTAGAAACATATTTGTGTATTTTGTCCTTTATACAATAAATAAATTAAAAAAAAAAAAAAAATTACACAAAACAAAAAATCGAATATCATGGTAAAACATCATGTGTTCAATAAAAACTTACGATGGAGGTTTATAAAATTTCGCACACCATAATTTGTTTCATGTAAATCTTTTCATTATTAGTGACTTTATGTGGTAAAAGGACGCTTGACGTATGATCACATGTGGCTTTACTATATCAAGAGTATAAATTGTTGCAATATAACAATATCTAGTAATTACTTTCAACAATATTTTTTAACAAAACCATTGAACCGAAATGATTTTACAGTATTGCTCCCATTGGCCTATCATGTCGCAATGTTACGCTCCTCGGTTCTAAACACAATATCTTTTAAACTGATCAATGACAATTTCGCGATCTCCAATTACTAATCGATAATTTACCCGATAACCATGTATTTAAGCCGATTTATGTTAATTTACTGCAAGCGGATTGCGCGGGACGCGAGGGGCGACACCTCACCTCCTAAAATCTAGGCTCACGTTGAAATGCCTCGCCTTAAGAAATTTTACTACAGTTTTAGTCCAAGAAAAAATATAGTATTTTCGCTACATTTTCTATTGACTGGCTAAATTTTACTCAACCATGACCCATGATAATGACTTCAAAATACAATGCTTAGATAATGTCGTTTGCAAAGTATTGTAACGAGTATGAATTTTTAAGATATTATAAATTGCTGCAATCTTATTCAATAACCTTTTATTTCATTTATTAATACAAACTTAATGAATATCACGTCGAAAATGGAGTCGGTCATTCTCGGACTAGGTTCACTACCTAATTTTCGTGGCAAAAATAAACAAAGGAAATATTTTTTGTTTGTTGCAAGTCATGACGCTCCCAATAAACTAACAACTTCCGAAATTCTTGTTTGTTTCGTGACAGGATATCATAAAAAATCGATTACCAAACTTCAAATTCTTTCAGAAATATACACCAAATGATTTTGCAAAGCAAATAAATCGAGACAACAATGATGTTAGACGTGTCTATATTAATGTTACGTTAGAAATTAGAATGAATAGCTTTTAGTAGACAATCGTCAGTCATTTGTTTCTTTCTAGATTAAGGTCAAGTTTGCTTTGTGAGAATAAGAAGATTGAAATGCGATTGTTGGATTATTGCAAAGCTCTTTTAATTTATATAAAGAACCAGGCTCCCAGGCAGGGCTGTGGGGGTCGTAGAAAACAAGGAAATTGATTTGAATCGTTTCAATTATTTTTGAAGTCGGTTTAAAACGACTTCTTTGAATTTGACACACTTTCCGTTCGATTTTATTAAAACTTGGCATATAAACATTTATAGCAAGCCTTAAAGGTAGGTTTTTTTCATAAAAATGTTATAATTATTATCTTTAACAAACGGAACAAAGGGTTATTCACTAATCGCCGCTGACGCCATTCAATGTGTGCGCTGTTTCAACCATGTTTTTTAAAGGCGCTATCTAGTAAGAAGATTTTAAAAAGTCACCCTGAGACATTATGTTAACAATTCCATGTGCCTGTAATTTCAATAACCATTGCTAGTGCGTCAATTATGTTTTTTTACTTTCATAAACTAAGGCAATAAATTCCCATATAAGTTAGTTTTGTAAATACTATTAACTTCAGACAATGTAGACAATTCCATCAGAACAAGTGAAAGGCTAAAAATTATAACAGATTATAACAGATTACTTACAAGATAAAGGCATAATAATCTCTTACGAAAGCAATGGTTCATTTTGTACAGTGAGTATAAGGTAATTGTTTTATTAACTTGATTTTATCTTAAAAATACAATCTGCAGGTTTATTTCTTTATTACAGAGGACTAACGATTAAAAAAAAAGATTAAATAGTTTTCCATTTAGGTCAATGGTTCTTTTGTCGCTTCAATATTGTTTTAGAATCGAATTGCTTGCACATTTATGAACAAATATTAACTTAATACCTTTTTTAACAGAAAACTAATTGATGAAGAACATAATACTTTTGACTTTTCTTGGTAAAGTAAAAAAAAAGACTTTTTACGGCGAAAGTACAACAAGAATTGACTTAATTTGTTACATTGACTGTTTTGTTGGGATTGTGGCATATCTAAACTTAGTTTACTGTTTTACGCGTAGAAAATACGTCGTGTACTTAGGCTCTGAAAAGGTTCACAACCCGTGGAAAACGCGTCAAGTCCCCAACCTGCATTGGACCAGCGAGACGAATTACGGTCTAAATCTTCTCCTTAGGTCCGTGCTCAGCAGTAGGACGCATCGTGAGTTGAGATATTTCTGTCCTGTGAGAAAATAATAATTGATGATAATGTATTCATCGCTATAGGAAGGTCACAAACTGTGTTTGCATTAATCTTGTACGAGGTTAAAACGTATAAAACGTCGAATTGATAGCAAATATCCATGTTTTGCAAACGCGCGACTGCATCGACACAAACGCGCGATTGCATTGATGCAATCGCCTATAAATCCCAAGTGTAGCGATGCAAACGCGTGTTTGTATTGATGTAGTCGCACACTTGCATCGCATTTGAATCGCACGTGTGTGTAAAGGTAGACGATTACCGACTGCATCGCGTTTGCATCGCTGCTAAAAGTCGCCCTGTGTGTTACATTCGATTTTAGTTGCATAATTTACAAGTAATTTGTCTTTCCTTAGGTGCTGATAGATATCGACACAAATTGTTTTCTTACGTAGTAGAAAGTGTCGTCAAAACTGACATCTTTAGCCAGAATGTAAGTGAAATTTGGAGAATTCTCGAAAATCCGTTCATTATATGTGTTCTTACACGCTGACAGTGAAATTGTGCGCTTCAGTAGCATTAACAAGACTGTGTTCAATTTATAAAAAGGCTTTTTTTTCTTTACTTTTGCTTGTAATTAAATAATAACACATTTTTTAAATCGAATATAATTTGTTTTAGAATTTTTCATAAAGTAGTTCCTTTAGTTATAACGCACACACACACTCAACATAGCCCCGCACTAGGGAAACTCTGTGTCGCGGGTGCTATGGACACACATAGACAACCACAAATTACACCCAAACTCACGAGAGAAATAAATGTAGGCCATATAAATATTTCTCCCGGCCCGGGAATCGAACCTGGGACCTCTGCGTGCATGGTAACCGTTCGGCCACGGAGGCAGTCAAAGTAAGTAAATAAGTGCTAACAATCACATTACTTAAGATACTACCTAGAGAACAATTAATTACAATACGCAATGCCAAAATAAAATACAAAATCGCTTACATAGAGACATGCATTGTCTTAAGTGATAAAAGTACTTGTAACATTGTTTCAAGAAACGACTGGACACAAGCTGAAGAAAAAAAAACTAGAGATTTGGGGGTCTACTACGAAACGTTCGACATCCGAAAAGACAATGTCAAATATGAAGCTTCTTACGCATCATGCGTCTTTTAATTTGATCGTGTATTACTTATTTGACCATACTTGTTTCGGACGAATGCCGTACAGAAGACGAAAGTATAGGATCTGCGACGCAGGTAAGAGTGTTATTATTGCCAGTCTAAATAGACACACAGTATAGTAAAGTATTTTTTGGATGTGCATTAAAAGTATGGTAACTTATCAGAAAAAATAGAATGAATGAAAATTCGAGGTAACGTCATTTCGGGCAAATGTAATTTCGGGCTACTAGATATGTAAACTAAAAATATACAACAAAATATGACACATTAATTCCGGAATTTTACAGGGAGGTATTATCCACGTTATATGTAACTACCTTGCAGTTTAGGTAAAATTCCGTTTATAAAGTAAAATATAACCTTTATTACATATTTATATTTACAACACAGGTGTTACGAAAGTTTACAATATCTGCAAATTACAGTTAGACAGAAACGTGATCTGTTCACCGTCAACTAACAAAATAACAGATTTTCTTACAATAAATTATAATCGAGCGCTATTATTTGTTACCTCAGACAATACTCTTGCTATCAATTACTATTTTTGTTGTATATTTCTTAACTATACTCGTGGACATATATTTAGAGGAACGCTATAAAAGGTTGAATTATGGTAACAACGTTCATATATGAACCACTTGCCACATTTTACCCTTTAGAAGGTTTAATCGAAATCAGAAGACAACTGAAGTTATTCTTTCTTTAAATATAGAAGAACGCTATAAAAGGTTGAATGTGATAACATTGTTCATATGAGCCACTGGCCACATAAATACCCTGAACGTTAATCGAAACAAAAGACGATTGAAGAAATTATTTTTTCAAATATAGAGAAACGCTAAAAAAGGTTGAATTATGATAACTGATAACAATGTTCACATGAACCACTGACCACATATACCCTAACCATTTAATCGAAATCAAAAGACTATTGAAGTCATTCTTTTTTTAAATTAAACGTTCTGGTATTTACGTGGCCAGTAATTAACAAGCACATTGCGGAATCAGCGGTCCTCTAAGCAAATATGTCATTGAGTTATTGAATTATATGGACGTCGGGTCCGCGCTAAAAAGTGTCCGAACTTATAGGGCGTTAAAATCGTATACAGAGCGTCATTCACGCTTTAGTCTTCGTTTGTTCGACTGACAGCGAAGCAAGCAAAATTAGACAGTACTGCGATGACATTACAATTTAAATTCAACGTTTTAGCTTTTTCATATTCCTTTACATGTCACTAAGTTTAAATAGGTTGACTTGGGACATTTGGTTTTTTTATTAGACCCGTCGTCCATTTATTTGTAAGTCAATGCATTGAGTGTATATAGTTCGGATACAATTTAAGTCGCGTTAGATAAACCAGACACGTCGCACTAGCAGACCACTAATATGTAAAAATACAGTAGTGAAAAGAAGGCTTGGCAATCACAACCAATGACATAATCAGCTAAAGAGAAGAACATGCCACTCACCGCCTGTCAGTCTCCGTCGGTCAACCGTCAGCCTGCGTCCGTCAACCGTCAGCCGATTAGGCATACTTAAAAAGCTGGAGTCAAAAATGTCACAGCTGAGACATAGCAAGCAATTCGTTTATGTTGAGGTAGCTGAGTGGGTGAAAATACGTAGTCACACTGTTACATATATGGTGCTTTTAACTATAATGTGTATAAAGATATTTTTCTTTTAAATGTAGAAAACATACATGGAAGCAATTTGATCTCAACTATTTCAGGTTTGATTTTCATTACGACTTATTACGTAGAAATTTTATACGTATCGGTGGAGGAATGGCCTAATGATTCCGTTCGTAGATTTTTCAATTCGAGTGGATGCCAAGAAAGCTTCGCCCACTGCGCTTCGGTAAGTAATCTGTGAATATACTTACTTATACTTACAATGTCATATTCTTTTTCTTCTGAGACGAGAAATAATAAAATTGTTACTAATAACGTAGCCACTTGCTTCACTTTCCGAATGAACCTTTTGTGTCTAAACGTTAAATTGCTTTTGATGTCTATTTCTGTCCCAAACAAACACTATATCGGTATTACTGATCATAATAGAGCTATTTGCAGTTGTAAAAACTTAATCACTAATGTTTGTTTAATAGGTTTTAACGCCATAACCGATTTAAAATTCTATCTCTAAGTGCGTCCTCAGATGTACGTGAGGCATATTGAAAAAAAATCTTATTATTGTTATTGGTAACAACCTTGTCATATCAAAGTTTAACAATTAATTTTCTTCAACTTAATATACACAAAACACGTCTTTAATATGGTCGTGGAAAGGTTGCGTGTGGTGCGGTAAGTATGATCCAACCTTAGCTGTAATACAGACTCATAGTGATGGATTTTGGCTCTTATGTGACCCGTGAGGAATTCTTTCATGTTGGACACAATATATTCCACAATACATTGCATTATAAAACGTTGTTTATTCCCTTTGATCAAATAAAACAATCGAAAACCGCAAAAATTTATTAAAATTTTAAACAATATCAAATTTTCTTATTAAATGTGAAATTAACACACACGTCTGTAAAACGTTGTTTTTTCGTATAATAATAGCAGACTACAAGAAAAGTGCCATAGAAAAAACTATTTCCTGTAAATGTGCTAGTTAATTGAGTCATATTGATGTTGATTGGATAAATTCCCTGAAATAAAAGTAATTTCAATGTTATTATTTAAGTCTCGATTGTCAAACGATCCATCATCATTTTTCAAACATTTTATATTCTTGATTACAATAAATACATCAAAACCGCTTTTATCAGATGAAAGTCTTAAAAATAATATGAACTAGATGAAACAAGTACAGTCGCAATTTTGTATAATCGCAATACAGAGTACTAAAAAAACCGACCTCAAAAGTTCTTAATTCCTTACATCTATTTGTTAAGTTTTATTGAAATCGGTTACCGGAAAGTGCGCGAAAATGGATTCGTCCCCTAGTTTGCAGCCCTTAGAGGTGGAATATGTGAGGTACCCTCTTTCCAACAAAAAAAAAATCATCCAAATCGGTTCACTCGCGTAACAATCGCGTAACATGCATAAAAAACATACAGACGAATAGAGAACCTCCTTTTTTGAAATCAGTTAAAATATTATAACTTAAGCATAAAAAGATTATCGACTAATTTAACACGTAGAATTTTGTAAGCACTCTCCTGTTAAGTTGTCATTTTGCAATTGTGGCCTTACAACAACAACGGTGCGAATTATTTTCAGAATTTACCTTTTTAATTAGGCAGCTTCGTGTAGTATTCAAGAAACTCATAAAAAGAGGGGCAAGAGCGAAGTGTTGACAAGGTTTTACTGGTGAATAATTGTATAAAAACTTTCTTTTGCCATCTTGTATTGAGTAGGCATAAGGCTTTATCTGAAAAACATTACTCTTTTTTATGCATTCTGTTATAAATAGGCGGAATATACTTTCTACCACTGCGGTAAACTACGATAGGTTAAGGAATTAATAAGTAATAGCATAGTAAAAGAAGACAAGTATGAGAACTTCATACACAGCAGCATTAGCGCAGCAGTGCGGTTTGTATGCGTGCGCGCTCGACACGTGCCGTGCACGCACACATTCCCATGAGTTCGCGATGTATGTGATAGCCTTACGCGCCTTTTATTATTAAGCGAATGTGTGCGTCCTTATACAGAGTGCTTGCACACATGTAATACACGCTGCTGCGTATGAATGGAGTTACCACGGAAGAAAGATATGTGATCTGTGGGCGTTACCTTTAGTAATTAGTAACAAGATCCCTCTTGATTTTCTACTTCAAACTGTTGTATAAATAAAAAAACCCATTGTTTCATAAACGAGAAATATTATAAAACAAAAATCGGAATCTTGAATTCTATAATTAATGACGCGTGTCACCCGCATTGTGCAATTCGAGTGTACCGTGAGATTATATGAATGGGTGCGTCCGTACACGGTACGCGGTGGGTGTGGGTGAGTCTGCCACGTTTGTATGTACTATGTAGTTACACCACTTATCTTGTTATATTATGCCACTACGTTACCATAATAAGTTCACGTTTATTTGTGTAAAGGAGTTACAACTTCATTGTTAAGTATTTATTTTTGTCAAAATAATAAGCTAACTTGTAAAGGACGAATTGTTTTCTTCCATAAAAATACTAACGTAATCCAAAGTTACCGCTTTCTTAAATGTAGTATACCCTTTTGCTATATAATCATTTCCAATTTTGCTCAAATTGACCACCAAATCCACGTTGTCAGTTACGTTATTGCACAAGCCAAATTCATTGTAAACCAAGGTGTAAGGTCCCTGAAAATCAGTACATTATAATAAAATCATAAAGAAGCCGAATCTGTACTTAATATTTTGAAGTAACAGTCAGTGCTACCTACTGAAGACATACTACTAAAAGTGAAGTATTCGTTTTTAAAAATTATTGTTATGCTAATCTCCACAATGACTCAACCAATTCGGATGTGGTTTTCAGTGATATATTTATGTTGAGTGGCTAGCAGTGCGGAGCATAACAATATGTTAGCCCGTAAGTTTGTAAGGTGTACGAACAACTGAAAGGCCTTGCTCCACAGTAAGCCGGCTTTCGGGGATCTGGTCCCGTTTCCTCGACATCATTGATTCTATACAACACCATTTCAGTTGGAGTGTGCTCAAAACAGCCTTACAGCCTTTTACATACGTATATGTTACATATATCTTCCTTGGCTAGCAGATTAAGCTCCGCTGCATACGCAGTCTGCAGAATACGTGAGCTACCGATGTTAATACCTACTGCTACACTAGTTTACTTTAGTTACTTTCATAGTATAATGTCCTACGGGATTCTTATATGGGGTAAAGCGGCAGACATACAAACCATATTTGTACCGTTAAGGTTCTCGCGTTTCTCTCAAAGTTTAAGGAGACTGGTATCATGGCTGTGTCATTACAGTACATTTACTCAAAAATTTTAATGTGCTTGTAAAAATAAACATAATTTCAATAAGAAAAGAAAGAAGATACCCATAATATTAACCTTAGAGCTAAGTCCAAACTCATGCTACCACGATTTCGTTTAACCAATGTAAACGACCCCTTTATGGGGAACTGTATACGTTTTTACAATAAGATTCCGGAGCATTTATTAAGATTATCGTTTCCTAAGTTTAAAAACTACATTAATCATCGAAGTGCTACGACGTTGATTTTACGTGTGTATAAGAAAAAAACATACTTTGCAAATTATACGTGAATTAAAACATGAGATGATCATTTATTTTCAGTTTTTACAATTGTGACTGTTTGTCGCGCCCCGTTCTTCACGGACAAATGGTATCGTATTCTTTGGGAACTGCCTCCGAGGCCGAACGATTACCATGCGGATCTGCCATGCAGAGGTCCCGAGTGCAATTCCGGGCCGGAAGTAATATTTACATTGCCTACATTTATTTCTCTCGTGAATTTGGGTGTGATTTGTGGTGTTGTATGTGTGTGTCCATGGCACCCGCGACACAGGGTTTCCCAAGTGCTGGGCTATGATTGTCTGCGTTATTATTATTATTTGGTTTACCTGATTACTATTGTCTTTTTAACAGGCATAATATAATGATAATGTATCAGACAGTTACATCACATTTAACTCGTCTCAATTGTGAGTTGATAGAGTGTCAATGACAGGATTTTATACGTTTGGTATTCTGCTAAGTTAACAGTAGATTGTTAGAGGCTAACCATCGAATTACTATTCAAGAGTCATAGCATTTTTTTTTTGGTATTCCGCTCTTCAATGGCGAGTCGTCCGGCACATCAATGGTGTAGTCTCCTAATATCACAGATTTGAAGGTCAAATTATGGATGAAACGAGATAAAAAATAACACATCACTGCCCTTCCACTGAATTCTACTAAACTTTAACAGAATAACAAATACTATCAATAAATGCAATGTAATCTGGAGTCTCAATAGAATTACAATGACCAGTGGTTTAAAAAAATAGCAGAATCGGGGTGATGATCTCAAATTAGGGAATTTCCTGTGCTTTAAGGAATTCATTAATGTAGTTTAACATAATTTTTATATATG
>NW_020654422.1:1320168-1322265 GCF_003589595.1 Hyposmocoma kahamanoa
AGATATTATGTAAATATATTTTAAGTATTTTTAATTACGGTATCTTTATTCTAATAGTCAATTTTTTCAATAATAATATTTAATTAATTGTAGCTATTTTTATTATTTAAGTTAAGTTTTATTTTAAGTTTCTTTTTATTTGATTGGATCAACTTGTTTTTTTTCTGTCATGTTCTCCTATGTCATGTATTCAGTATAAGGCACCGTTTCAACTTTGATATATATTTAATTCATATCTTTTTGCTTGTCCTAATTTATTTGTTAATTGCTTACGTAAAGATTTGAATCCCTCACATTTTCTGCATGGACTGACAATGTCAAAAATATTACTAAATGCAACAAAACACGTGTCATTTAAAAAAATTAAATTCTTGGCACGACCACAATCAAACCGCTATGATTATGACATAAATATCAATAGCAAAATATATTGCAATAATTATAATACCATAATCATTATTCCATTATACCAATATTCGAAGGACGTAACGGTGATGAAAAATCTGCCTCTATCAAAGAGTGTCGTCAGACGTGCGATGATGTTACCATGATAAATTTTAATAGTCAATAGACATTTCGCAATGGATATTTTAACCTGGCCTATATCTCGTAGATGACCAGAGCTTAAGGTGATAAGTTGAGAATAAGAATAAAAATACATTTATTGTATAACTACAGTCTAACTAATTCCTACAATCGTCCAATGGACACGTCTTGGTAGAGCAATCGTGCGGGGTGTGCGAGGCGAGAGAAGGGCAGGTGCAAGCCCGAGCTACTGTACACTCGCACGGGACATAAAATTCAGGGATGCGGTATTTACATTAAATACTTCGTGTGACTGTTGTAGAGATTTGTTCAGTGGAAAAATGGTTTATTCTCTTTTTTTTCTCAAAATACAAAATCCGTAGAGTGCGGTACTAATGGAATATATCAACTGTGAACTGGCAGTCGGTACTATCTCAATTTCGACAACTTTACAGGATGAAGAAAAAAATTGTTTGCATCATTTATATAGCATCTGGTTTATTAAATAAAAATACGTAGCTTTTAAGTATTTTTATTACACATACGTATGTATGTACACTACGTATTTTTATTTAATAAACCAGATGCTATATAAATAATTTTTTTTTTTCACCTGTAAAGTTGTCAAAATTGAGACAGTACCGATTGCGAGTTCACAGTCGATATACATACTTACGTTAATAAATTTGGTAGAAATTATATTAGCGTCGATATACTTACGGCTATGCTGCAGTTACAGTTGCCCAAATCAATTACTGGTTACCAATACGCAAGCTGATGATAATAATAATCTCAGTACAGAGTAGTAAAAAAAACCGACCTCAAAAGTACGTGGAATTACATCTAATTGCCAAGTTTTATTGAAATCGGTTACCGGAAAGTGCGCAAACCCGGATTCATCCCCTAGTTCGCCACTATACGGAACTTGTCACAGGAGATAATAAAAATCGGTTCTCACTACTCAAAGTATATTGAGAGAGAAAAACGCCTTGAATTGGAGAATAGCAAAATCAACCATTAAAATAATTGCTCCTTATAATAAAATTTAGGCGCTATGTATAAAAATGAACCTTCATGCTTGAACAGCCACCCTTAGAGGTGGATGATTTTCTTCAAAATTAAATGGGACCACTATGGAGGTACCTTCTCTCCAACAAAAAAATAATCATCAAAATTGGGTCACAAATGGCGGAGTTATCGCGTAACATACATACAATAAAAACATGCAGTCGAATTGAGAACCTCCTCCTTTTTTTGAAGTCGGTTAAAAAGCCAACAATTAGAACCCATTTTTTATTATGTATCACTTAAACACATAGAAATTATTTAGATTTCTGTAGTTAAACAATTTTTTTCACTATTCTCAAATAACAACGCATACAAACAAGTCTTTGTTTCTTTGAATATAACATTGCAATAGCTTCGTAATGTCCATAAAAGAACGATTCGCCCATTATACCTTTGATTTCGTGTTTATAATCATACACTAAACTGTAAGTACCCTGAAATAGAAAAAACACTGTAAACTAATATATTACTATTTTATTCGCCATTTTTAATAAGCAAAATAAA
>NW_020654422.1:1352265-1375216 GCF_003589595.1 Hyposmocoma kahamanoa
TTGAAAATAATGAGTACATTATTATAATGATCAGAAACTTTTTTGGTAGGCTGTACAATAGTACATCATTTTGCTCTAGTAACACATGAATTTCCAAGTTTCAGTTTGTCTTTGTCTTCACACCGTACTTTAACATCTTAATATCTTCATAAATATTGTTTAGTAGCAGTCTCTACTGCTGCTAAGTTCATCCAGGGAAGTATTGTCACCTTACCTATTTCTGCCGTAATGTGTGCATTACTGCGTTCCGGTTTCGAAAGGTGATGAAATTCTAATTTCATCACCTTGCACATGGGACTTGTCAACTTATGACGGTGATGGGCGCAGCTCCGATCTTCACCATTTAAACACTAAGTGATTCTGCTATTGCTATGGACAGTTTCCAGTTTCGCGCACTTTCCGGTAACCGATTGTAGATTATGAAGTCGGTTACTTTTTTTAACAAAAATTATTATTACTCATTTGGTTCTATTGTCTATTATTACGATAAGAAAATATGTAGATTAAATAAACTTTTTTACTTCACTGTACCCACTTAAAGCTTCATTTATTGAAAAGCATAATTATTATCTATTATTTTTAAATGATAATATTACGATGGTTGTTGGATTATCTAATTTTGGCATCAAATATTTAGGCTGCTATCATCATTATCAGTTGTGAATTATCAAATCCTATAAATCGTTTTATAATTATATATATTGCGCCGTGTTCTTAAGTACCTTTAGATCTATTATCTACCGAAGCGCTGCGAATACTGCGTTGCTAAGCGTAACTTTTATAATTTTTGATTTTATATAAAAAGTGTAGTCAACCTATTTAAACTGTTTAAAACAAGAAATTCATTATTTTGAGATTTAAGATTTTTCACAGTTTCGAGAAAACAATATTGTAGTGTATACAGCTAGGCGAGGTAGGTACAGACTACAACACAAGGCAGGTATGAATATGCAGTTTATTATGGATACAACTTGTATGTACAGGTAGCGTTACAAACTATGCTGTAAGGCGATACTACGACTGTCCCACAAGTGGAAGCAGTGATGCAGCTATGAAACTATCCAGCGTAAGCAATGACGTAGAAACAAGTATCAGTCCAAGGAGAATCCCACAAGTGGAAGCTCACCAGGAAGTAAGATAGGTGGTGCCGCAGAGGCACCACCCTAAGAGACCCTAAGTCTACAGTACAAAATAATAACGCATACAATCAACATAGCCCCGCACTAGGGAAACCCTATGTCGCGGGTGCCATGGACACACACATAGACAACCACAAATTACACCCAAACTCACGAGAGAAATAAATGTAGGCCATACAAATATTTCTCCCGGCCCGGGAATCGAACCTGGGACCTCTGCGTGGCAGTCCTTGGCAAGGTAACCGCAGGCAATGGTAACCGTTCGGCCACGGAGGCAGTTCATATGTTCAATAACAATACTTGCTGTAAACACTGATAGCGCGTTCTATTTCGATCCCAACTCCATCTAGCAGCAAGGCGATGTAACTAAAATGGTTGTTATTAGGCTGTGGTGTTACAATATTCTAATATTATCTGTTATCTTGTCAAAGATCATGGCCCACCAAAGAATAAAAACCATACCCACAGCGCAGCGTACAGAAATGACATATGGCTAGATTAATAGAAAAATATGTTTACTTTACAATACTACTTTGCGCTTTACTGTGGGTACTGGAAATGATGATATGAAAAAAAATTATGTAAAAAAATTTATGTTAGCGCAAAATATTAATGCGTTTCGTATTCATTGTTGATCACCCAGAGAACGATTTCGGTCCTATTCCTACTACAACTAACCGCGCAGGAGCACGAGTGTGATGACATTTATTTTGACAGAAAGTCATAGGCAAACACCTAATTAGGGTTATCACACAATTGAATGTATGTTTAATATGAAATTTTCATTGCCCTGTTACATATGAACCCCGTAGACTTTCAATTTATTTGTTACATAAAATAAAAACTGGTTTATAACTGCATAAGTTGAAACTAATATGGTTTTTGTACGCAAGCGTCCGTTAACCGGGTCAGATTATGAACTTATGATCTTTGCATCCAGGTTAGATCTTTTTAACGACGGTGTAGCTCGTTCGTTTAGTAGGCGCGTAAATTTGAGCTTCAAAATTGTGACAATAAAATATTCATTATAATAAGAGTTCAGTAGTTAGCATCCAAAATTAAAATCAAACTTTATTTGTATAGATAGAGCTCTAGAAAAGTTTTTAAGTACTTTTTATCAAGCAAAAATTATAATAAATAACAAATTTTGATTTTTTTTTGCAGATCCCGAAAAATCCATGAAAGGTACGCCAAAAGTCTCGACTTGTATTTTATTTTTGCCTACTTTACAAGATAGAATACATATATTAGCAGTAGAGCTCCATGTGAAAGAGTTCGTCCAGGGAAGTACTGCCACCTTACCTATTTAGGCCACCAAGCAATAATGTGGCCATGTAGGTAAGGGTGCGGTGAAATTGCACGCACATGGGACTTGACAACATATGTCTCAAGATGACAGGCACAGTGGCAGTGTGTCCTAAAAATGTTTGCGATTTAAAGCTCTGAGTGGCAATGCAACTATTATGGACAGGCGTGTAGCTTACCACCAAGCACACTACCCGACGAACAAGTTATTACATATTATAAAAAGAGAAATATGTAATAGTTAGAGGAGCAAACTTTGCTTGTAAGTAATACGTTTTTTTTCATAAATTAATTCAACAATATTAAAATTTGCAATTAGTGTGGGGCAGGAGAGCAAGCTTAGCATAAAATTCAGAGTAGGGTGGTTTGTATTAATATTAGACATTATTGGTTGAGGACTATTACCATCTCAATCATATGTAACCATGGAACTTTTTTCTAGATCAAATTGAAAAAATACTGTCATTTCCAACATTGTAAGAAGGTAAGACTTTTACGCATGACGTATTAAACTTTGATCCAAGTTAGCAGAATACTACAACGTTGCAAATTGAATATCCATATGATAATCTATGGATTATTTTTCCATCAACGATATCTATGTTGTAATAAATGATATAATAGTTTGAAACGGATCGTTCGACGGATGTTAAGGTCGTGACTTGTGTTGTTTAATTTCGTATGATGCTATCTCAATGTCTAGACAAATATGTAGGTGGATATGAAATGTGATTAGGCAATTACAGCCTTCGAAAATCTTGGTAACATTATTACGTGAGTGTAGCGTAAAATATAATATATGTTTATATTATATTTTTTATTTTATATTTTTTCAATATATTTCAGCAAATACCACATTTATTTTATGCAAAAATATTTTGAAAAAATTTCACAATTTGCAAAATTTATGACCAATTACCAGACACTATTGTGGTGACTACATGGTGCTACATATTAAAAATGTTGAAATAACTTTAATAGCTGGAAATTGAGAGCTGCAGTAAGGGTGAACTTCCAAAAAAACTTAAAAGAAGGGGTAAGAGATCGTGCTTACATTAACCTTCTGATCCAGGATATCCAGCTCGTTACAGATAATCACACTGTTTCTCCCATACACTGGTTACTTGCAGACACAAATAACGTCACCACGATTTATGATTCACAGCTTAATTATAATAAATTAATATATTTAAAATTAAAATAAATTATAATAATAAAAGGCAGAGGCGCAAATAGTCAGGAAAAAAATAAAGTACGGAATAAGCGAACTAAAGTTTTTCAACCGTAGCGTAATGTAATTTTATCCGACTTCAAAAAAAGGAGGAGGTTCTCAATTCAACTGTATGTTTTTTTATATATATATGTTACGCGATAACTCCGGTATTTGTGAACCGATTTTCATGATTCTTTTGTTGTTGGGAAGAGGGTACCTCCATAGTGGTCTCAATATACTTTGAGTATTGAGAACCGATTTTTATTATCTCCTGTGTCAAGTCCCGTATAGTGGCGAATTAGGGGATGAATCCCGGTTTGCTCACTTTTCGGTAACCGATTTCAATAAAACTTGGTAATTATATTGTAATTCCACGTACTTTTGAGGTCAGTTTTTTAGTACTCTGTACTGATATTATAAATTTTATATTTTTCGGACGCCGCTGTGGTTGATGCGTCTTTGGCGTAGCGTGACGAATTGCGATTTAGGGAAGGTACGGAGAAAAGTAATTGCGAGCTCAGACATAAACGAATCTATTTTTTTATAATATCAAGGGACGAGACGAACAAGTCGTGCGCCTGGTGGTAAGCGACTCGCCTGTCCATAACAGTTGCAGTGCCACTCAGAGCTTGAAACTCGCAAAGATCAAAAATAGGGGCCCTGCCACCTTCACCAGCACCTTTACCCTTGAAAACCGAAACGCAGTAATGCTCACATTACTACTTGGCAGCAGAAATAGATAAGGTGGCAGTAGATCCTGGACGAACTCTTTCACCCTCGTGTAAGTAGAGTAGTAGTAGAGCTCCTCAGCTCTACTGCGTCTAAGTGATGAAGTGAAAGCCATACATACATATTACATTTTTTTAAAGACTAGCTCATGAGTTAATAATAGACGAGCACAATATAAATAAGGTATTTAATAAATTTTTTATCAGGTAATAAAAATTACGATAATAAATTAATTAAGTTTTTTTTTTTAGAGAAGCCGAAAATCCATTAAAGATTCGTCGGAAGTCTCAACTTGTATTGTTTTTAATAACGCACACACTCAACATAGCCCCGCACTAGGGAAATCCTGTGTCGCGGATGCCATGGACACACAAATAGATAACCACAAATTACACTCATACTCACGAGAAATAAATGTAGGCCATAGAAATATTTCTCCCGACCCGGCAGCCCATGGTAAGCGTGCGACCACCGAGGCAGTTAATTTTAAATTTTATCATTAGAAATTTTATCTTCTTATGATGAAGGTATGATAAGCAAATTATGCATGTTGTTAACTTGCTAACAATAACTTTTTTAACGACTGAAGAATGTTTATCTAATGTATTGTGAAAAAGATTGTGCTTTTTTTAATTGTAACAAAATTCGCAATTCCTATTAACAAAGTAAAGATTTAATTTTATTTGTTTTTATTTATTACATTCTGTTTCATTCTGTTCTATATGTGAGTAGTATTCTGCTATAGAATTTAAAAAGGCTCAGCAAGTTAGCATTCTTTGTATTTCAACTCAAGTTTGTTTATTATTCACACCTGTACATGTTCAACAAACAAATATGGCAAACACCCGTAAACCGGCTAAGTGCGTATCTGACATTTACGATAAAGGGTTCCCTGCCCCTTACGTAAGTCGGCTTAGTCACATTTTGTAATTAATAGATTCAGTCGGAAGTTCGTGTTAATAAAAAAGGAAGTAAATTAATTTGCTAATAATAAAATAATTTGGGTTCACGAAGTAGCAATTTAATTTACTTCTATTTTAAGGCACATTCTGTTTTAACTTTATTATGTATGCAATTTGAATAATGTTAAAATTTTGTGATATTTTTATAAAAAATATTTATTCAAAGTTCACCGGCCGAATAATTTTACTACTAGTCTGAATTATTTTTTATATTTTACGTATTTTTTTATATTTTTTGCATAATTCTGCTTCAATGAGTTCAATGAGAACTAAACTAAACACATTATTTTTCAAAGCGACACTAAGAACCGTTAGTCTAATTAAAAAGGTGATTTTAGTTTTTGAGAAAGACAGCCGTGAAATACAAACGGACACCAAAGTCTCTCCATACGAATTAGTTGTTTACCGTTTAGGTTCGGTACCCTAACAAAAGTGAAAGGGGTCAGGTGTACCGTACGCTGGACATGTCTAAATACGGCCACTTAGGCCCTTATTGTTATTGTTCTTCAATCGTCTTTATGAAAAGGATGTAGTTCTAATTTCGACAGTCTTTATACGGTGTAAGTAAAATAAAGATGCAATAACACTATAGAAATACAAAAGTGTAAATAAGTATAAGATACTGGTTGGCTGAGTAAAAACTTTCATAGATTTCTCACAGATGGCGATAGGGCAAAAAATCGTGAAATACAAAAACTTGTTTCATTTGACTTTTGAAAAAAATTCTTACATACCTGTGCTACGTCGTATTTGTATGTTATTTTTACTCTGTGCTGAACATGGAAACTTACCTGAAAGAAATAAAATTCATCATCATTATTACTATCAACCCATTTCACGTTCGACCACTGAAAACTAGTCTCCTCTAAGGATCGGGTTTAGGCCACTGTCCGCCACGAAAACCCACGAGTTCGGGATTTTACACTTTGTTCCAGATTTTATGACGACGTTTTCCTTGTAACTTTGAAATAGTCATAGGTACATGCAGTCATAGGGATTTAAAGCTTCGACCTTTTGAGAAGGAAGCATTTTCCCACTGAGCTATCATCGCCATAAAAAAAGAATTAGAAGATAATTCTTGCAATGTCTTCAAAAATAACTCCAATTTATTTATTTATAAAAACACAATATAAACTTACAGGAATAACCAAAACGCTTACATGCTAATTAGTTATACTATACACATAAATGATATATTGGGCTTGGTTTACAAATTTGTTTGCTAATGCTGTCGTAAAAGATGTCAGCATCCTGGACCTTAACGAATTAGTAACATGAGACCACGTTTTGTGAACGCGTTACCAACACGGCAAGTGTACGTGTGTGCGTGCTGTACGGGGACGAAAACAGCTAACGTCGGCGGTAACTGCCAAGCGCGAATGAAGAATCGATTTAGACAGTTCTAAGATCCTTTGCCTACCAAATTGTAGCAGAGAAGAACTTCGTTTCATAAACAATACAATTCCTTCATTATTTTAATATCCACCCCTTCAAAATTACGAAATATATATTACAAGTACACCTGGCAGCACACCTCTACTCCGCTCGACTTCACGAGAAGTACATAATGGACCTAATACCAATGAAATTCGTTTTTCAAGTTTGTTACTGCCAGTAAAACATAAAATTAAAGCTATTGTCACGCAATGTTCACGGGTCTTTACATCTGCGTATGCGCACGCCGCTTGCTACCTCTAGAGCGTATCTGGCTTAATGTGTTACTTACTCCATGTATACTTACGTTCCGCTTGTTTAACATTTAACGGATCATTATGATATTTTTTTAGCCAGACTATGGATGAACAGCGGACTGTCTGGCCGCAAAGAAATATAAGACTGACAGAAATTCAAAATTACACACACTGATTTTTGGAAAGACAACGCGGACAATTTTGATCAGTCCAATAACTAAAAAAAACTTCCCCTAAAATATTGTACGTATAGACTGAACATGCGTATTTATAAAAATTAGAACCTTGTCTTAATTCACCTAACCCATACACGTCCTACTTCTAGATTTATAGGTACGGATCTCCACGTGTTTAGACTATACGGGTTTGTGATGGCCTATTGCGGGGTAATAATAATAATAACATATACACTCATGTCCCCGCACAAGGAAAATCCTGTGTCACTGGCACCATGGACACACACATAAAAAGTCACAAATTTACTTTGTATACCCAAACTCATGAAAGAAATAAACAATATAGGTCATTCAATTATTTCTCCCGGCCCGGGAATCGAACCCGGAACCTCTGCATGGCAGATCAACATGGTAACAGGCCATGAAGGCAGTTCCCGGATACCCACGTCATTAAACAAGTTTATTAACCTCAGAAGCACTTAACTTGAAAAAAAAATTATTCGAAAAACCTCCGAGATTTATGTTTCATAAGAATATTGTGTTTCATCGCTTAAGAAAGCGATGATTAGCCGTTTAAACTGCATATGACCAGCCACAATACGTACTGAAGCCATGTCAAAGATCAAAAATGATTGGTCATATCAGAATGCAAAACTCATAATAAAGCCAGGTCAAACTTTCCTACCGCGTTAATCCCTCATCTCGTTACGTTCATAGCATTTTAATGTTGAGAGAGTGGTAATAAATACATTAGAAAGACGTCTGTTATTAAAGAAGTCGGCGACTCGTTGTACATAGTAATGGATATGACAATTTTTTTTTACCTTAACTACGTAATTGCCGGACAAAGTTTCGAGAAGGTTCGAAGGCATTTAGGATACATAAGTGAGCTCTGAGACGGACTTTGGCTAGACGCTTCCAGAAAGGTGTGCTATAAGAGAGATACGGCGATGTATACACTAAACTGTAGGACACTTTATTTTCAACAGTGAAGATGGAAATTTGGTGTGAAGTGTGATCAGGATACCTAGAGTTTACCGTAACATTTGCCATTTTTTTTAAATATTGTGTGTAATGTATTTTGTTGTTTGTTTAATTTAAAAAGGGTACAATTTTGTTAGCTTAAATATAGTCCTATAAAACTGAATATATAGTTAGACTGCAGGACCTAATGAATCTCTATTGAACAAAAGGTACGGAGGTTAAATGTTCTTAAATAAAATAACAAGTAATTAATTAACAAAAAATTGTGAAATAATCTAACATTTTTTTTTCAATTTATATTTTTTTGTTTCTACTCTAATAATCTCTGAGAATTAATAAGTACGGAGCACGTTTTTTTAATGTCCTATCTCCATAGTAGTTAGTGATTCCTGGCATTATAAATTTACCCGAGGTCATCGACCTTATATTGTATATATTATCAGCCTTAACACAACAAAGAGTAGACAGCTCCAATAGATGTATTTTAGTCTTTACGGGCTTTCAATATGGAGTACACAATCCTTTTTGAAAGCCCGTAATAACCTTCAAAGTTTTGTGAAGCATTTAACATGTTTATTATATATTGGAAATTACTTATAAACAATTATTTCGGATCAATAATACAAAGATCGAACACTCAGAAAAAAATCCTTCGATCCAGTCGGATTCGAACCGACGTCTTCTTGCATACTCTACTAGACGCTATACCAACTAAGCCACGGAACGAACCAATGGACCCAACGAATTGTTCTATGTGCTTGCGTCGTGTCTTTGTATTTGGTTTTTCAACGACTTTTTAGTCGTAGCGCCATTTATGAGAAATCTATGAAAGATTTATCACCCAGTTAGTACCTTTACAGCTATTAGTCCTGGTGAGAGATGTGATTTAAATTTTTATTTAATTGATATTCAATTTTTTTGTGAAATTACTCCACTAGTTTGTTGTAATCATTAATACAAAATAAAAAATTTAATTCATAAATAAAAAATTAGTAAGTTTAGTAGTAGTAAGTTTTTCTTAACTTATATAACATTTTCATAAATGTGCTGTGACGTTAGTGTAAGAATGTTAATCTCTTCAAACATGGTGGAATTAGTCAGCTGTGATCATGCATGAGACCTATGTGTGACAACGACGAAAACGACGTGATGAAATCTTCACGTCGAAGAAGGTTCACAACCGTTGAAGTCTCCAACCTGCATTAGGCTACGTGGCGGATTATGGCCTAAACCTTCGCCTGAGAGGATCCAGTGCCCAGCAGTGGGATGACCAAATTTGTTGGTGTTGTTGTTGTTGTTGTAATATGCTGGACATCTACATCCGTTCCCTGGTCTAAAGCTAGGGAGTACACATTAGCATGAGTCAATTCATGTTTTTTTTTATAACACCATTGATGGGACGAACTAGTCGTGCACCAGGTGGTAAGTGACACTCCTGTCCATAACCGTTGCAGTGCCAATCAGTGTTTTGAATTACAAAGTTCTGAAGCGCACTGCCACTGCGCCCGTCACCCTACGACATAGGTTTTCAAGCCTCACGTGCCTGTAATTTCGCCAGCACCCTTGTCCTTCAAAACCGGAATACAGTAATGCTGACATTACTGCTTGATGGCAGAAATAAGTAAGGTGGCAGTACTACCCTCGACGAACTCATCGCATATCGCACTACTATTACAATACTGTTGTAACTCAAAATATGTGAAATTCAATATTATATCATTACTGAACGTAAAATTTCATTATCTACACGTCAATAAAACCGTCGATAAAATATTGTAACAAATAGTTAAAAGATATCTACTTAAGTCCTAATGAGTCACACTTTATGTGATCAGCAGGTCGATTGAGAACCTTACGTCCTATTGTTTACAAATCAAGAATGTAATATGGAAATCTTTTATTATTTTAAATAAAATCTGGATTATGTGCAATTTTATTAATTTATTTTAATGCGAGACTAATGTATTCCTACATTTCAAGCCTTTAAAGTCTAAAAATACATATAAAGGGATTTAATTTTTCTATAATCTATATTCGCCGATTAACTCCGTAAACGTTGTTGGATAACGATATCGTATCCGAATCCGAGTCGAACGTTTTAACTCGAATGTTCTGAATAGCTCAGAAAGCGCCCTTCGATTCGAAAACGATATCCAATTGAACGATTCGGTTAAGATATCGAAGAGTTCTGAATCGGGGTCCTGGTTCGGCCAAAATAGTCCTTATTCAAGAAGGTGAAATATTTTTTCAATTTTATTTTTAAAAATATTTGGCAAGTAGAAAATTGTTTAAGTGTCTGTAATGAACTGTAACCTATACATAAATTTTAATGATTAATTCGGTCGAAATGAGTAATTCGTTTTTCATTGTTTCTGAGAAAATACACTTTTTGAGTTAATACACTATTGTATTAGCAGTGTGATATCTGTAATAAAGTGTATTTTTGCAAGTTTAAAACTGTTTTACGAACTCCATTGACAAGAAAGTGCTTAGTATCGTGTCGTATTACTTTATACCAAACAAAACTAACTTGTATTTTGTTGCAATCTTTAAATCACTCCTATAGCTCTTAAGATTAGAGTACAAGATACATTATATGGATTAACAGGTGAATTTGATTTATTCGTAACCAGATAGTTAATTATAGAATGTGGTATAGAATGAGTATAAATTAACTTTCACTCGAGAGTCAAAGACTTAATAAGACCAAAGTATCAACTTTGCACAGATATAAAAAAATTACGTGCTCGATGATAATTACGACAGATACCAATAGACATTATCTGTTATATGGCAAGAAAATGTTAATGATAATGAGTTTGCAATAAGACCTTAATCAATCAAATTTATAACTATTTCATGTGAAAAAACCGACCTTAAAATTTTGAATGTATTTGCCAAGTTTTATTGAAATTAGTTAACGGAAAGCGAGTGAAATCTATTAAACCGGGTTTATCCTCAGATTTGCCACCCTTACAGGTAGAATATTTTATTCAAATTCGAAAGGGACTAAAACAGTCGAATTTAGAACCTCCTACTTTTTTGAAGTCGGTTAAATATACATTTTTTTAATAACCTATTATGTCCCACTGCTGGGCAAAGGTCTCCCCAAAATCCTCCTTTGCTCCTTGTCTTTAACGATCGCCCACCACTCCCTTTTCAAACCAATCAAGATCGTCCTGCCAAATACAATAAAAAAAGAAAATGTTTACGTTCTATGCAATTAAATACAAATTAATAATATAACACGGAATTAGGACAATGGAAATGAAACTACTTTTTGGGATCTAAATCGATTATTGTTTTTTCAAATAAATTATCGGGCTCGTCACACGGTCACGGCTAGCTAAGGTGATATTGGTCATCAACCAGTTAAGTCTAATATTTATGCAAACCATCCCATTCTGAACATATTCCAATTGCTAACAAGCCGAGGTAGCCTAATCGTTTGACCTACCGCTTCTCAAGCAGAGGCCAGGGCTTTGAATCTGGGCTCAGATTCTCTCGGAATTTGTGTGCGAAATTTAATTTGAAATTTACCATGATCTTTTCGGTGAACGGCAACATTGTGATGAAATCTGCACGCTGAAGAAGGTTCACGACCCTCGGAAAACGTGTGAAGTCCCCAACCCGCATTGTGCCAACTTAGCGGACTATGGCGTGAACTCCCTCCATAGAGCAGACCCCTGCGCAGCAGTGTATAACGGTTTTATAATTATAAAGTTAATGTCAAATAATCATTTATTCCATAGGTAAAATTTTTACACTTGAAAACGTAATTTTTTAAGCTACTGCTCGTTCACTACGCTGACCTCCCTGAAACGAACGAGCAAAAAATCTATGGATTGCTCTTTTCAAATAAACTTAAATGCTACTTCTTTATCTAAAACATACTCTTCAATTTTGTAATATGGCTTTTCGCTTAAAATACTTTTAATGTAAGTTTTAAACTTAGGAAATGATAATCTTAATATATTCTCCGAAATCTTATTGTAAAAACGTATACAGTTCCCCACGGTACAAAGGACGAATCGCTTGTTTTTGCAACACAAATATGGTTTGTATATATGCTGCTTTACCCCACATGAGAATCCCGTAGGAGATTATACTATGGAAGTAACTAAAATAAACTAGTCTAACAGTGGCAACATCGGTAAGCTCACGTATTCTACGGACCGCGTATAAAGGAAGTCAAGGTCAATTCCGTTCAGCCAACACTAACGGCACTGCATCAGTGAAGAATTTTGACACTTGATAACATAAATGTGAGGTGTAAATAAATGATTTCATACTTTGAAAGAAACTCCGTCACGGCACGTAACACGATCGCAGCGTAACTGTGACAGATTATTTTTTAATCGAGAGTTTATACTAACGGATACTGTCTCCGATTCATTGACTAAGTTAGAAAACTACGGTGGCTCAACTGTTTGCACTGTAGGCACTATTTGAGGTGACCCCGGATCTCATTAGCTATAGGAACAATTTGGGAAATGAACCCTCTTAATTGATTTAGATCTGGTCATTCTGGGTATCAAGATTTTGGAGTGAATTAAATCTGGCACGCATAAATAAAAAAAATTAAAAATAAATTTGATTATAGATTTATTTTTATTATTAGCTTTCAATTTAGAGTTCAAACTATAGATATATATCTATGGTTCCAACTATAGTTCAGGCAGGCTATTCTTAGCGCGGGAACCCTGCCAAAGAACGTCGTAGTGGTGAATCCTCTGCATCCCACAACGCCGACAACACCGGGCCTGCAGGGTAAACCAGGAGAGTTCTTCAGCTACTTTTACAGTGTTTTTATTTCTATTAATAATTTTGCGATTAAAAATCTGAGCGATACAAGCATTTTTGGATTTCTTGAATCTTTCAAGAAATCCAAAAATGCCAGAAAAAAAACAAATTGGCGATAAAATTACTTTACCGGTTTATACTGCCTCTGTGGCCAAACGGTTACCGTACTGGACTGCCACGCAGAGGTCCTGGGTTCGATTCCCAGGCCGGGAGAAATATTATGTGTATGGCCTACATTTAGTTCCCTCGTGAGTTTTGCAGTAGTAGTGTATTTGTGGTTGTTTATGTGTGTGTCCATGGCACCCGCGATACAGGGTTTCCCTAGTGCAGGGCTATGAGTGTGTTGCGTTATTATAATTATTATGTATATTATTATTCGGCTGAGGTAGCGATAGTATGTTGTGCATTGCATTTTAATGACCTACGGCATTGTGCTTTGGGGTAAACCCGCCGATATTCGTAGAACTTTTTTTACAATATGGGCCCCGAAGTGTCTTTGAGAGGTAAATTTACAGAGATTAACATTCTTACACTAGCGCCACGGTGCATTTGTAAAAATGTAATTTTTGTCATAAAGAATTGCAATTTTTTATGAAAAATGGTGACAGACAACGTTAATACGAGGAATAAAAATAACTAGCTGTTCTTGACAGTCGTCTTCAGAAAATCACAAATACATTTAAGGGACAATATATACGCTTTTATAATAAGATCCCAATTGATATTCAAAATTAGCCATTTACGAGGTTTACTATACTAAAACAAAACCTTTATACTAAAAGTTATTTATACAGCTTCTGCGTTTGCATTCGATGACATAAATCCGTGATAGTCACCCGTTTAGTACGTGTAGGTGTTCTCGATCTAAGATGTTTGGAATAAATATTGTAAATGATAATATGTTCAAATGTATATTTACAAAGAGCAACCCCTAAGTTCTTGCTCATTCTTCTCAGAGAAGTCCCTTTACGAATGAGCAGTAAAGTTTAATAAATATGATGATTTCACTTGTAATTTGCTGGCCTATGAAGTAAAGATGATTTGAGAGTTTGAGGAGTTTTAGAGGGTTTGCTCTCCACCTGTTAATCCCACATTAAGCCTGGGGAGGCTCGGGGTAACCCGTGGGGTTCGGGAGTCTGCTTATAGCATTTCTCCTTGTAAACAAAAAAGGCAGGCTGTTCTTGAAATAGTTCTCCATTTTTTAAACATACTTTAAAAAGTCCGTGACAATTCGGTACATGAAAGTTTATTGGGAGATATTTATGTTCTACATGTGTACTGCCCATGAGCCTCTCTAAAAAAGGAATATTTGCCATACATAATCGTCACGCTTTGCCACGCATCGGTAGCCCTACTCTTGGACTCATCGCTTTGTTGCGTTCTACACTTAGACCTACTGAATGATATTTTTATAAAGTTAATATTAGGAATATGAAATAGAGCTTTTTGTTATGACATCAAGTGACAGGACGAACAAGTCCCGTGGCGGGTGGTAAGCGACATGCCTAGCCATAACAGTTGCAGCGATACTTAGAGCTTTAGTTGCAAAGATCTAAGGGGCACAGCCACTGCGCCCGTCACCCTGAGACACACAATTGACAAAGCCCATAAGCCCGTAGTTTCACCAGCATTCTTACCCTTCAGAACCAGAACGCAGTATTGCTTGACGACACAAATACGGTGGCAGTACTTTCGAGAATGAACTCTTTCACAAGGAACTCTACTACTACGTTTCACAGTAGGCAACATAAAGCTACCACCTTGCGCTAGTAAGTAACAACTTACAAAAGAGTCACTTCCCTTGAAGGCTTGAAAAAAGACTATAGATATCAACATTTTATACATCCACTTAGCACTAAGACTCCGCTCGTTTTCCAAGGGTTGGAAGCAGGTTTCGCACGATGTTTTCTTTCATCATTAGCGGGAGGTATGGTTATTAAACTTTAACAAATATACGCAAGTTAGAAATCGAAATCGTAGGTACATACGCCATAGGGATCCGAAACGTGAACCTTATAATTAACAAATATTAAACAACATCACATTCGTTGCTCCGCTCCCAAAGTAAGTAACTTAAAGCGCTTGTGTTATGGAAATCGGACACAACGACAGTATCACAAACACCCAGACCTGAGACATAGAAAAGTTAGTTTTTGTACATTGATCCAACCGGGGATTGAAGCCGGTGTGCAAGCTATACAACCACGGAGGTAGTCCTCAGTGACGAGACGTGAAAATTTTCCTTGTTAAAACCGAAGCTTTAACTTTTTGAAGAAACAAAAAACACTTACTATAACAAAAATTTCTTTTCCCGTTAAAAAGGCGCCTTGGCGACACTTAAATGCAACACTTATTAGCAGACAAGATACTAGTTCATTTCATTTCATAGGTTAACTTATTCTATACATAAAATAACTATAATATTTACATCTGGCAACGATTCTCGCATTAAAACAAATTAAACAGTAAGGTTATTTGCTGGAATAAGGTTTAAATTTTCGTGAACGCTATTCGACTAGAAGCCGATTAATTCCGGCTTCTCGGCTGTCATTTCTTTAGATGTTTTATAGCGGATTATTGCGAATGTGTGCGTGTATTTTGATGGAAGCACGTAGATTTCATGACTGAAATAGAACTCGCAGATCCACCGGCTTACCTCGCGCTGATTGTTTAAGTGCATCGCGACAAGTTATTACGCGTGTAATAGTGAATATTTTGTCTATGTTTTTTAAATGGTGAGATAACGCACATAACGCACTCACTCAACATAGCCCCGCACTAGGGAAATCCTGTGTCGCGGTTGCCATGGACACACACATAGACAACCACAAATTACACCCAAACTCACGAAAGAAATAAATGTAGGCCGTACAAATATTTCTCCCGGCCCGTGAATCGAACCTGGGACCTCTGCGTGGCAGTCTGGCATGGTATCCGTTCGGCCACGGAAGCAGTTAAAGTTAGTGCGCCTGAACTATAACCTTTAACCTTATTAACCTTTGTTTAACTAGATGAATTTGGCTAACTGAAAATGTCTTAATAGAGAAGCCAGCAATACAATTTCCATGTTTATATACGACATAGATTCCCAAACTTTTTGGGTCACCGTTTACGCGTTAATTTCAACGTGGTGATGGGACCAAAAAAATTGAAAACACGTATTTAAAGCCACAAAAAAAAATATACATACGTAGTGTAGTATAAATAGATAATTCAGATTTTTCTTTCAAATGTTTTCGAGTTTTCAATTGCTTTTGAGGCTCCTACGTCCCTAGGGACTCCCGCTCTAGACCTAGGTCTAGAGCGGCAGGGACCACTTTGGGAAACTATGATATACGAATTCACCTCGTTTACCTTCAAAGCATTATGTTTATCTATAAGAATCAATTCACAATACTACCATTAACTATATCTTGCAAGGTTGTTAAAAGATCTAGATTATACAGCGCAAGCTAAAACTTGACCTAGATGTAATATCTTAGCAAAGTAAACAATAAATTAAAGTTGTAATACGAAACCGATATTTACTGTTCGCGTATGTACATTGTTTTTAATCAGCTCTCTCTTATCTATGGAAGATAATTCCTGTGACTAAATAGGCATTTGTATAGACAAACTGTTGAGTTCTATTTTTAACCAATCAACTAATACCACATACATGTTGTTTCATCCCTGCCATATATTTAACGAACTTTTATACGAACTAACAAAGGTCATAATCTCAGTACAGGGTACTTAAAAACCGACCTCAAAAGCACATGGAATTACGTATAATTACCAAGTTTTGTTGAAATCGGTTGAAAAGTGAAAAAGTGTGCAAACCCGGGTGCATCCCCTTGTTCGTCACTATACGGGACTTCACACAGGAGATAATAAAAATCGGTTCTCACTACTCAAAGTATATTGAGAGTAACAAAATCAACCATTAAAATAATTGCGCCTTATAATAAAATTTAGGCGCTATTTATAAAAATGAATCTTCATACGTGAACAGCCACACTTATAGGTGAATGATTTTCTTCAAAATGAAATGGTACCACTATGGAAGTACCCTCTTTCCAAGAAAAAAAGCATCATGAAAATCGGTTCACAAATATCGGATCGCGGATATTATCGCGTAACGTACATACAAAAAAAAAACATACAGACGAATTGAGAACCTCCTCCTTTTTTTGAAGTTGGTTAAAAAAGGACGTTCACTTTTGAATTGTAGTTTCATAAAAAACCACTACTGTTTAGCGATTAATGGCACTATTCCTTTAAACCAGTAATCTATTGCCAATACATTACAGTCAACTATAAATTGTCTTTTATTTAATGAGCTCGTCGAGATCCTCAAACACAAACCCATCGTTGGTCACAATGTCCCTTAATATCAGGTGAGATTATGGGCAAGTGTGGGTCTTTTTTTAACCGACTTCAAAAAAGGAAGAGGTACTCAATTCGATACTATTTAATTTTTTTTGTGTGTATGTTCGCGATTACTCCGATACATGTGAACCAATTTCGATTTTATTTGTGGTTCCATTTAAATTTGAAGCAAATATTTTGACTCTAAGGGTGACAAATTAGGGGATAAAAACGGATTACTTATTTACACACGCGTTCCGTAATCCGATTCTAATAAAATTAAGAGCTGTTACACACGCGCGACTTTAAGCAGCGATGCAAACGCGATGCAAGAGCGCGACTGCACCAATGAATACAATGGAAGGGGTTAAACAATGTTTTGATGTCAGTTTTTTTATTATAATATCATATCCCCTTGAGTCGTGCGCATGTTGGTAAGCTGCACGCCTGTTCATAACAGTTGCAGTGCCACTCAGAGCTTTAAATCGCAAAGATCTGAGGGGTACTGTCACTGTCCCCGTTACCCTGAGACATAAGTTGACAAGTCCAAAATGCCTATGATTTCACCAACACCCTTACCGTTTCAAATCGGAACACAATAATGCTCACATAACTGCCTGACGGCAGAAATAGGTAAGGCCTCGTTCCCACTATGAACTGGCGAATTTGTCGGAATACCGGCCCCCGGACTTGGTGTTCACATTATGTCTGATCTCGCAAGAAAACCGGAGACTAAAATGATACTGAAGCAAGTTCGTTCACATTACTCCGGTCCGGGCGTTCTGTCAGAGGCCCGCAGTGACAAACGGCAAGAATGCCTGAATAAATTGTACAGCCACTAGCCTTTCCAGCAGTTTTACCGACCCGGCAAATTCGCCGGTGGAAACGACGCCTAAGGGAGCTCTATTGCTACTTAAGGCCTAAGTGCAGGAGGGTTTTTTGTTTGTGTGTTTACATAAAATGCAAACATTCTTCCACCAAAACTATCACTACGCTGTGTCTGTTTATACTGAAGCTAATTATCTAGTTTTAGTGCCCAGTAAACTTTTTCATTTAGCGACAATGTGCTAGATAATTATCGTGCAAGTGTCAACTACTCGCTAAAAAGCTGTCATTACATGCGTTTCTGTGCTAGTACAATCCACACTTCACTTTCAAACAAACACGTACCATCGTTTGTCACAGAGTGAGATTGTGATAATGGGTGCGTTAATTTTTTTTTTAATAATTAAAAACAAACGAGGGTTTGTTTTCTTTTTATTTGTTTCGCTTCTTCACTTAGCTTATACGGAAGACCGCCGACGCACACTATCAAACATCTTCATATCCGTCCATCATTTAAATAGAGTTTAAATTATGAGATATAAAAATGTGACACTTGCATTGTAGTGTGACTCTCCAATTCGGAACGAATACCAATCGGATGCAGTACGCAAGTGTATATATGTATATACTAATGATACAAACGTTTCTAGGAAGATATTAATCTTGTAAAATTGAATATAGTTGACGGTCTACCTGATCGAGTGGCTTGGTTTACATGGTGTCACCATCTCTGAGGTCCTGAGTCTGGGTGTGTGTGATACCGTCATTGTTTTCGATTTCCATAACAAAAGTGCTTTAGTGACTTTGGGATAAGAGCAACGTATGTAATGTTGTCTAATATGTATATATATAAATTATTACTTCAATGACCTAACGATTTGCACAGGCGCTGGTATGAGAAGGTGCAGGGTTCGATTCCCGGTAGGACCAATTATTGATCTAACGTTTTATAAATTGATTCTCGTCCAGGCGTTCCTGGAAGTACCCAGAAGTGAATTCTGTATTTATCAGATAATGGGTGTGGTAGTTTGGCACATAATTATCATATTGATTATTGGATTTGCATAAAAATATTTTTTTTTAATTATGACATAAAAATTTTTCAACTATTTATCAAATAATTATAACGATTGTATAAAAAAAAACCTACCTCAAAATTTTGTAAAATTACACCTAATTGCCAAGTTTTATTGAAATTAACTAACGGAAGGTGAGTGAAATCCGTTAATCAGATTCATCCCTAATTTACCACCATTGAATATTTTTTCAAATTTAAATAAAACTACTATTGAGATGACCCCATTCGAACAAAAAAATTTTCATTGAAATCGATTCATAAAAATCAGAGCTTAATCGCGTAAGATACGCACAAAAAAAATACAGCCGAATTGATTTTTTTAAACCGAGAAAGTTTTTTGTACATTACGACTAAACAAGGTCACAATAACTGCATCTATTTATCAAAAAAGGATAAAAACACCATTTAACTACATCTTTCAAATAAGTGTTCACTCTTTTAATATATTATAATTTGTAACGTCTCTACATATCTCTATATTCTGATCTTTTGATGTTGCGCCAGAATAGCTAATAGTTATTCTCATGTTAAACTTAATGTTCTCAAATACACCGCGATTATAGTGATGTTAAAAGTTATAGAAATAGAGCTGTTATTTTGTTTCATCGATCAAAAAAATATACAAAGTCTTATTTGGCCCGGGCGAATAAACGGGCTTGTAAAAAGAGACTGTTGGGAGTGGAGGAGGCGACAGAGGTATGTCAGGAGCGTAGCAGCTCCAATGTCTCTGCCTACCCCGGTGGGAGACAAGCGCGATGGTATGTTATGCTATGTTTATATCCCGGGTTCGGTTACCGGTAGGTTTTTTTTTTGGAGTAAACGAACTTTTCTAGATTGCTTCCGGCCTGCGTATTCTAGGTTAATTTCACTCCATATCGTAATACACCAGGTAATTGATGCGTGTTTGTTCAATTACGACATCATTTAATTGTATACCAAAATAAAAAAGCTTTTCTAAATGCAGACAAGCGAAACAAGCTTCTCGACAGCTCAATTCGTATCCATTCAAAAATCATAAAGGTACCCAACAATGGCACATCAAATATTTTTTTCTCTATCATCCGACACAATTGAGAATGTCTGGTTTACTATACCTAAAATGCGGAATCCCATCTCTTTCTGCGTCTGTTGTATAATAATATACTGTTTAATTTTTGACAGTCGTGTGAACGGCAAATGTTACATTGTCTGTTACTTATTCACTTTTACTTTCAAAAGATTACATACTTTTGCAATAAGAACATAATGATAATAGCTCTTATTGTAGGAAAGCGAATTATACGAAATTGATTTTCAATATGGAAATATTCACCATCGTATCAACGACATAACATTAAATTGTAGAAATAAACAACGTTTGTATTGATATAATATCGCTTATTTTTAAATTACATAGAGGAAATGTGATACCACAAAAATGCAATAAGTTGGCAAAGTCAGTTACAAATGTAACAAGTGATTCGTCCATCACTAATAAGCAGATATCGAGACAGATAAAGTATATTTACCCAAAATATACGTAGATACATTAGAAATATAAGGCCGTTTCCTGATTTGTCGGTGTGGTAGCGGTGCAGTATCGGTACGCTCGGTATATACAGTACCGAAAGCTTACCGAGCTCTTATATTTCAAAGTGCACTACCTGATTGGCGCGGTATACCGTAAATCGAAGCGATATTTTCCCGCTCCTGTCCAAACCGCGTCAATCAGGAAGCGCACATTGAAATATAGGTGCTCGGTAAGCTTTCGGTATTACGTATACCGAGAGTACCGCTCCGCTCCGGTGGGGACAAATCAAGAAACAGACTTACACTTAAATTAATACTTAAACAACCTCCGATAAAAAACATTGTAATCCAATAAATCATCTTCATCATCATCATCTGGAAGCAAATCTCGTCGAAATCAAGCCAACGATTACAAAGTCGGTCAACCTTTAATAAAGGTTACTTTCTGTTTCCATCATCCTACTCCCTTATCAGAACGCTAGTTTGTAGACAGCTAGTCACTGTCTACAAACTAGTAACTTGTAAAGACCATTTAAAGACCCTAAAGTCGATAGTTCCACTGTACTTAAGTAGTTAGGGAGTTGGGTAGTCTATAGGTTACCTTGGTTGCAGTAACAGATCTACATCATCATCACTTCAAACTACATTTAATAGTATAGTGTATCTACATTTAACAAACCTAACGTCCTATGACCAATTCTTACATTCATTCTTACTCTATCATCAGATCCTGATAACTATGTGTCAACCACCTACTCGTCGAAACCAGTCCAACGAGTTCAAACTCGGTGGGACTACGTTTAATAAAGTTGAGTTCCTGTGTCCAACTTCCTGCTCCATCATCAGACCCTAGTCACTGCAAGCTAACAACGTAGTAGTAGAGCTCCTAGTGAAAGAGTTCATCCAGGGAAATACTGCCACCTTACCTATTTCTGCCGCCAAGCAATAATGTGAGCATTACTGCATTCCAGCTTTGAAGGGTAAGGGCGCTGGTGAAATTACAGGCACATGGAACTTGTCAACTTTTGTCTCAGCAGCAGTGGCAGTGCCGCTTAGATCTTTGCTATTTAAAGGTCTGACTGGCATTGCAACTGCTATGGACAGGCGTGTCGCTTACTTCATCCCGTCACTAATTGCAAAGATCTTAGGGACACTGCGCCCGTCACCCTGGCACATAAATTGACATGTCCCGTGTGCTTGTAATTTCACCGGCAACCTTACTTGACATTATTGCTTGACGGCAGAAATAGATAAGGGGGCAGTACTTCCCTGGACTACCTCTTCTGGACTACCACAAAGAGCTCTGCTGCTACTAAAGAGGTCTACGTTCTACGTCGGGTTCTTTAGTAGCAGTAGAGTAGCGGGTTAACAATGCATAAAATCAAAACAAAATAAGTCAACCAGTGGTTCCGTTAAGAGAGCGAAACATTGGAGTGGAGGACGTTAGAGTCACTATGGGTGTGAATTTTATAGATCTGATAGGTAATCATAATACAAGGTATTTCCTAGTTTAATACCAGGTAAAAAGCTTATTAGAATTCCTCTGATGGAGATCGGGAACGAAAGCTAAAATCGTTCTCACGCAGTAATATTTCGACAAAACCGTGTTGAAAACAAAATAAATAACATTTCTACTGAGTGATCCAATACCGGCCGAGTAATTACAAGAAGCGAGCTCTAAATAACACTTATTCGGTTGTCTGGACATTCGAAAAGTAATACGTACTTTTAAACAATGACAGGTGAACGTCCGTTCTTAAATTTATTTTGAGATTAGCATCAACATGATGTATGCTGATGAAACAGTGACTAACAGACGTTGCAAAAGTTCTCGCATATTTTGAACGTCTTTGTCAGAGATTATTATCAAAAAATTAATATATTGTGAAGTATTTTTTATTAATTTACTGAAAGGATTTATGCCGTGTGTACCGAATCGTAGCAGTCGCTATAAACGTTTTCATATTAATAATAATTTTTCATCTTTCTATTCAAATTCTAAATTTGAATGTACTTTTTCACGACATTATTTTGTTTTTCTAACATTGTTTCTTTGCGATTGTCTTCTTACTACTTACGTACTTTTCCACATTATGTAAGTTGTTTAATGCACTGTGTAAGAACATTTTCTCTAGTTTTACTCACTCAATCGTTAGCACCTAATCCAAACAACAGCCCGCTACACGA
>NW_020654422.1:1375226-1406301 GCF_003589595.1 Hyposmocoma kahamanoa
ATCGTTATTAAAAATAGTGATTTTTTTTAGTTCTAAGCATCCGGTATCCGGCCATATATTATTCTACCATCCGGTATCCAGCCAGATAATAAAATTAAGCCGGATTGTTACCGGATATTCATATGATGTCTAATTTTTTACGTAATGCAAAATTTCCAGCAACGATTTTTAATTGTATATCTGCAGTGACTCGCCGTATATGCATATTTTTAACCGATTTCAAAACAAAGGACAAGGTTCCCCGTTCCACTATTTTTGTTGTGCGTATGTTACGCGTTAATTCCGATATTTGTGAACCAATTTCGATTACTGTTTAGCTTCTTTCTCTAGAATTCTTTTTTTGTTGGAAGGCACCTCGATTATGGTCCCATTCAAATTTGAAAAAATATTCCACTTCTAAAGGTGGGACATTAGGTGATAAACCGGTTTATTGGATTTCAGCAACTTCACGTAAACCGATTCCAATAAAACTGACAAGTAGATGTAACTGCGTCTGTGACCGAACGATTACCATGCTAATCTGCCACGCAGAGGTCCCGGGTTCGGTTCCCAGGCCAGAAGAAATATTTATATGGCGTACATTTATTTATCTCGTGAGTTCGGGTGTAATATGTGGTTTTCTATGTGTGTGTCCATGACACAGGGTTTCTCTAGTGCGCGACTTGAAAAAATATCCTAAAAAACTTTTTAGATCGGTTTTTTATAAACAAGTTATAATTTATTACCTGTTAACTTTGCCTTTTGCAGTTCGCCTGACCTTTAACGAACTTTTACGTTATGTATAATTTTAAAAAATCATCTTCAAACAATACTACGCTATATTACCAAAAGCAACTGACTATATTTGTTCACACTGATTATAAAAGATTTGACATTTTACGGCGATAATAAAAAGAAAGCTATATTGCTTTTTATTCACATAATACGAATGAGAATCAAATAACAAAGCGCCTAACTACATAAGGCGTGGTAACAGTGTCCACTTTACTACCAGCTGTAACAAATTAGGGTTATGTAATAATAAGTAACTCTAATGTTCATTTTGTTCGTTTTTGGTGGCTAATATAATATTTAGGCACCTTTCTCTAACGAATAAGTGACTATAGATATGAAAAGTATTAAACAAATTCTCTACGCATTAAATAATAATCAGTGGAAGGTATTTCTTGTTTTTTTTTATAATATCAAGTGACGGGACGAACAAGTCGTGCGCCTGATGGTACACTACACGCCTCTCCATAACAGTTGCAGTGCCACTAAAAGCTTTAAATCGCAAAGATCTGAGGGGCACTCCAATGCGCCCGTCACCCTGAGACATAAGTTGACAAGTCCCATGTGCCTGTAATTACACCAGCATTCTTACCCTTCAAAACCGGAACACAGTAATGCTGACATTACTGCTTGGCGGCAGAAATAGTTAAGGTGGCAGTTAGTACTACCCTGGACGAACTCGTTGGAGTCGACTGCTTCATCTCCGCACCAAACTTGCATGTAATGATGCATTGACCAGCAAACATTTTCAGGGCTTCACACACATCATTAAATTGCTTTGTAGCAGGTGCGGGTTTTCTCACGCTGTTTTTCATCACCGTAAATTTCAAATTAAATTTCGCACATAAATTCCGAAAAACTCAGAGATGCACACCCGGATTCGAACCCACGACCTTGGGAGGCGGTAGGTAAAACCGTTTGGTTACCACGACTTCCTTACTACAACGGGCAAATAAAATAATTTTCTAAAACCCTTAACGGTTTCCGGAATTAAATTTTTTTTTGGCTAAAAATTGTGACACGAAATTTATAATTTGCGCGTGCTTGTATTACGTGTGTGAATCTATCTTATCGAATAAAAATCTTTCTGCCCAAAGTTGCGAAATGTCATGGACACTGCTATTCCAAAGTTTTTATTGCACCTTTTCTGTTACATCCTGTATAATATGCAATTGTATAATTATGATTGAAAATCTTTCTATTGTGTTATTAGAGTTTTATTGCAGAGTGCTGTGGAAATAATTGTAGCTATCAATTGGTGGTGGTGGTTGCAATAAATAATAATAGCATGTATGCTAATTTTACGAACTACTATTGCTATACTTAAGGTACTATAGAGTTTGATTGTGTTTTATTAACCTGGCTATTGCACACATATTCGAAGAGTACGCGACTTAATTAAAAGGTCACCGGTTCAAATTCGTATGGCGGTTTCTATCTTTAATCTTAATGTCAAAGTTACATTTACAAACATTTTTCAAGCTCAGGGTATTTAATATTGAAAATGCAAGGTAACTCGAATTACATTTTTTTTATGATACCAAGGGACGGGACGAACAAGTCGTGGTCTTGGTGGTAAGCGACACGCCTGTCCGTAACGGACACAGTGTCATTCAGTGCTTTGAATCACAACGTTCTGAGGAGCACTGCAACTTCGCCCGTCACCCTGAGACATAAGTTGACAAGTCCCATGTGGCTCTTAAAATGTATACCTTTATGAATTAAACTTGTTTAATTGTTTATCTCACTGTTACCGCATTGGAGAGTTCTAGTAATTTAATAAATATTATTGGAAATGTTAACCTCAAGGGGTGGAGACCTGGTGTCCTGAAACACAGGCCTTGAGCCTTGCTTAGGCATCAGTCTCCCACAATATCTAAAGAATAGTTGGTAACTTTTATTTTATTACATTTATTTCCTTGTATTGTGGTGAGAAATAAATAAAATTATTATTATTATTTGTGATTTAGCTGCAGTGTCGCGTCGTCGCTCTTTAAAGCGGCAGCCTCGAAAGTCCGGATTGCCATGATTTTGTTCAACCTCCGATAGGAGATGAACCCTAAGAAGAAGAAGCTATTGAATTTCAGTTTTATTTTAGAGAACAAAGGATTATGTCGACTATTTTTTAACGAAGAACATATGCGATTAAGATCCGAAAAAACAGGAGACAATCCTTCCATTTCCTACGGTCCTGACACAAATCCTTCTCTTCAACATGCCTCAATGCTTTCATACACTCTCGTCAGTAAAGGGTATTCTTGACCTCACCCTTCTTTAGAACGGCCACAATTTGGTCTTTGTAAGTTCGCCTTGATCCTCACCAACACTTGCCCGCTCACACTTGTCGAAAAGGATAACCTAGAGAACCTTGACTAAAAGAAAGGTTTTGGAAGATGTAAAAACTGTATACATAACGAAAGATCCATCTGTCAGATTGTTCTACTTGTATCCATTGTGCTGTAAATGAAGAATCTTGATAATGAAATACTAATTAAACATTTGAAGGCCAAATTTAGACATAGGTCAGATGTGGCAGATATTGCTCAACCACACTGTTGACAATATTGAGATAATTTAGTCTTTATCCTTCAGACAACTAAAATGAGTCTGCAGGATGGCTGGTGACCGATGGAGCAGACTTGTTCTAGAATGGTGACCACGTCAAGCCGAACGTAGTGTAGGACGTACTGCGGCAAGAAGGACGACCTGAGAAAGGTAGCCGGCAGCGGCTGGATGCGGGCGACGCACGACCGGGAGTTGGCGTACTCACGGGGAGGCTTATGTCCAACAATGGATGCATGTAAGCTGATGATACTCGTAACAATGTTTTTTTGGACATCTGCCATAGTATCGGTAAAAAAGTAAAGTCACCCTAACCTATTTATAAAACTGCCTCCGTAGCCGAACGGTTACCATGCCGGACTGCCACGCAGAGGTCCCAGGTTCGATTCCTAAGCCTGGAGAAATATTTGTGCGGCCTACATTTACTTCTCTCGTGAGTTTGGGTGTAATTTGTGGTTGTCTACGTGTGTGTCCATGGCAACCGCGACACAGGGTTTCCCTATAGCTATAAAAAAAGTTTATGTTATGTACGTTATTATAATACATAATAAATACATTTAAATAACTTAAAGAAAGAACTGACGTAATCTAACGTAATATTTATATAAATGCATATAAATTATAAATCAAAGAAACAGCACAAAATAATTTACCTATGTAACCTTTGTAAAAACTTATTGAAAGTGTAGGATATATTCAATCTAATATAAACGAAGTCTTTAAGAGTAAATTGCTAAATTGAGAAACGTTCATATATCACGTGCAAAGTTGCGAAGCATCTATAGCTTAGTAAATTCCGTTACAACAATTTGTGGTTTACAGCTCACGATATCATTTTCTTATTGCGATGTGTGACAGTGTATTCGTGAAATAACTTAGGCATTTTGAACCAGTAAAGGTAATAATGGAGTATGGTTTTTTTTTGTTTGGCTATAGTTTTAAATCTCGTAAATAGCAAATTTTGAATATCAACCGGAATCTTATTAAAGAAACGTATGCGACGACGACTATCAACAACTGCCAGTTAATTTGTATTCCACGTATTAATGTTATGTTTTCATAAAAAAAATATTTTCCTTTTTATCATAAATTATATATTCATGAATATGCTGTGACCCTAGTGTAAGAATTTAATTTTTTTTTAACTTCTCTCTGAAAAACACTCTGGGGTCCAAATTGTAAATTGCTCTAACCATACGATTTTACTAGACAAAGATTCTATACCCCAAAGCAAGATGCCGTATACAAGTGACAGAAACATGTAGTGACAAAAATAGAGAAAGGTATGAAAATGTGGTTTAGGCGTATAGAACGGATGAATGAAAGTAGGATGACGAAAGAGATTTATAGAGCCAACGTGAAAGGCACCATTTGAAGAGGACAGCCACTGTGACAATTTTTAGCTTCGAGAATGTTCTGGAAAATACTGGAGTGTGTAGTGAGAAGAATCAACGGGCTTATATGAAAAAAATAAATGAGCTTAAGTGAAGCAAGAGTATTTTGTCACGATCTTGCAATGTACCGATCAGGAATAATAATACTAATAATATGTGCCAGACAATCACACGAATTGCATTTTATTTGTTTTGATATCAAAATGAATTTAATAACAAAGATATAGTGATAACTTCACGGTCTTCAAATGAAAGTGTTCAAGGAAGAGGCTTCTCAAAAAAATTCTTTAATCCAATGTCTTTCTATTATCTAGACGTACAGACAGTTAATATTATTAACAAAAGCATTATACAACACGTTATCGAATGGAAAGTATTGAAAACGGTTAATCGATTTCGTTTCAATTCGTTACAATTGGCCCGAAATCGATATTTCTTTATCGATAGTGCGAAATAGTTGTGTCAATGTCAACGTTCTTTAACTTTGACATTGACACAAAATGTCATGTTGCGGAATTTTATAGAACTAATTTCTTCTATAGACAACACGACCATTGATATCAAAGTTACTAGCTTCATCATGTTAGGGACAAAAACTAACTGGTCAGTTCTTTAATGTTAATTCTTCTTCTCTTCTTTTCAACCTCTATCCATCCAATGTTGAGGTAGGTCTCTTAAGACGCATTCCATTCTTTCCGGTCTTGTGCATTCTTCATCCAATTTTTCCCCGCCATTTTGACAAACTAGTTTTTAAGTAAACTAGTTTTTAACGGTGCTGGTGGCACATGGGACTTGTCAACTTATTTTGTCTAAGGGTGACAGGCGCAGTGGCAGTGTCCCTCAGATCTTTGCGATTTAAAGTCCTGAGTGGTCCTGCAACTGCTATGGACTGACGTGTCGCTTAACACCAGGCGTAGATTTGTTCGTCGTTCGTCACTTGATCTCATAAAGATCACAAAAAAGTAGTCAGTCCAGCGCATCGGCTGCCTAACTATGCTTCTGTACACTTTTCTGGCTCCCTACTTAAGCACCTTTCTACTCCAGCTGTGGTTTTGTCTATGGCTAGCCCATTTCCACCATTTCCACTGAATCGATCTCAGAGTGAGATACCCATCATAGCCCGTTGCTCTCTGGTTGACCTTGCTTTTGCACTGTCTGTCTTGTCAGCGTTAACTGAATTATTTGTTAATAACTTACGAAATTTATTAGAGACAGTTTTTCAAAGCGATGAAAGTGTCAACAACTATGAAGTTATTCATCGCCATTTTATTTTGACTTGTGGTCCGAACGAGTCTTCTGGTTGCACAGTTATTAAAGTTTAACTTAATGATTATGTAATAGAAATAGTAACATTACTCTCAGCTGTCAGTTGCTGTATATAGGAATATATAAATACAATTAGTTTGAACTGCGTTGTTAGATTTATTCATTACATTTAGACAGCAGATACTGTCCGACATATAAAAATGTAGCGTAATATACACATATAACTTAAACACTGAATATAGTCACAATTTCTTTACAACTACGCCAATTACAAGAATTCCCTGTACAGTATCAGGATTATGGAATTCATTTTTCAAATTGGTCCTATCGGAAATCGAATCCGAACGTAGCATCCAAAATGTTGTTATAGCAGATTTACTGCTTTTGATTCTAAGCAAAGGTTTCTAAGTAGTGCTTTCGGAGTTATGTGTTTAGGCCAGTACTCATAGTATAGTAGACAGATCAAAATAAGAAAAAACATAATTATATTGAATTTAACTCCGTAACTCAACGATACAGTATTACAGAAGACTGGCAATCTCTATTGCAAATAACACATCGCATGCGCCCGCGCTGCGTGATCACTCGTTTAATTTGTGAGCCCCCGTTCATACTCGTAGTTAGTAAAAACTGCTATACTTAATTTGTTACGAAAACCTTACTTGTGAGTTGTAATCGAGCCATATATTGCAATTTATTCTGAAATACCGATTATAAAATCTAACTCAATAGCACTGAGATGCTTTCGTGTGTTGCAAATTCTGATAAAAGATATATTTTATAGAAAATCAACCTTTATTTACTGTAGCTGACAGACTGAAGACAGCGGGTTAATGTTTTATTGGTTAACTGATTACATTATTAGTTAGATCTAATAAAATAACTCTCGGCCTGAATCGTCAACTTTTATTTGTACTAAATATAGTTAGAGCTAGTAGAGGATGAGCTAGACATCTTCCGGTCCCTCCGGCCGCGTTAGAATTTGGGAACTGGAGAGGCGCCGTCCATTCGGCGTCGGGAAGTGAGCGTGTCTTACAACTCCGCCACCAATAAGGAGATTTGAGAGTCGTCGGTTCAGCGGTGGCAACCGTTAGTCGTGCAGAGCGCGAAAATAGGGAGGGTGCTGTACGTGCACCCGGGGCAGCTCACCTAAGGCACTAGCCCTACAGAGAACCAGATGAAGTCCGTGCAAACAAGCTGATCTGGGGTTAGGACCTAACTTAGATGCTCCCTGTGCGCACAGGTCATAGTGCCCTTCTCATATAACCAAGAGGTTGATAGGGAAGTACACTTTAAACAAAACTTATGTAGTGTAGTGTGTATATGGGACTGTACTAAGTATTTGTTAATCACTCAAAGAATGTACTAACTTACAAAAGAAACGTCTTATGTATTTACAGTCAAAACGCAAAGAAAGTGACTTGACTATCATACTGCATTTCATTTACATTAGAATCATTTGGGGTAACCGAAGCTAGTGAGCAAGTATGCGCAGAAGCTATGTCCCCGGAACCGAGAAAGAGGGGTAAGCGGTTTATTTGGATCAAATCTAAGCGATTGAGTGGCTAATTAATTCCGATTTGTCACTAGTACGAACCTGAAGACCTTTTTTACAGCAAATATGTGTTTTTGTTCTTTACATCCACAGATTTTCGTATCTTAGAAACAGTGTAGCATTTTTATCTCATAACAGTAAGTCTTTTCTTCTAATTATGAACAGATTTTGCGATCATTCCTTCGCAATTCAGTGCTCTGGGGATGGTATGCGCAGGTAAATGTGCGTATGCGTACCTTTAAATTTAGAGCTAAATAAATACTTTATTTTAAAGTAATACCTTTATGTCCCTAACTCTAATGTTTTACGTCCGGTAAACCCTAAATTACAAAAGTGTTCACACTTGACCCGAATAACTCAATACATTAGGACGTCAGGAGTCGGATGTGGCGTAGGACGCTTTCCTACCAAATGGAGTGACAAGGAGCGAGCGAAATGGCACACACTGGGTAAGATCTATGTCCAGCAGTGAACTACAACAGGCTGATAATGATGATGATGATGATTGTGGTGAACAATAACCAAAATCCCTTCCTCGGAGTAAACCAGTATTCAATAGTGACACATAAGTTTGTATAGGTTGATATAGAAAGTGTTTAAACCAATTACAGTAGAAGATTGTCAGGAATAAACATTAAATTTCAACTGAACGTTATGAATGCATCCTAAAACCTCATGTCATCATTACCAACGGTACTGTTATAGAAATTACAGTGCAGCTGCATGCCGTATTAACGCAATAAGCAACTACGACAAGCGAAAAACTAATAAATACTGTTATTGGAGTTTGTTTAAGAAAAATTATATATCGACTTCAGTTGCTCCGCGATTGCTGCACTTTGGAAATGAAACTAATGAAACAGCTCCCATGTCAGCCGTGATTATGGGACCTGTAATGAACCCGTTGGTTTGTTGGAAAAAAATAAATATATGAGATTTATCGGAAAAAGAGCATGGAAACATGCACAAGCAAAAAATAAACACACTCCCTTTTACCCCAAAATACAAACAAATTACACAATAAAATTTGTAAAAGGCTGTTTGGGAAACATTCTGAACAAATAAATTACTACAAATCGTATTTAGAAAGAAATATATAAAGATAAATTGGGTTTTCGACCTGCAGCGATAAACGCAAAAAAATACAAAATCGCGGTTTCTCGATTAAATTACCGTTTTCTATACAATATCTAGATGGATCCCACACACGAAGGTCACATGAAGTCGATGAAACAGAAGACCAGGGCCAATAGTCATCAACAGTTGACAGATTCAGTTTTATGAGAAAAACCATGAAATGAGAATTGCGCTCGCGCAAGCCTGGACAGGAGAGTCAGCCCCCCTATGGAGAGGGCTGACGTCATCTTCATCAAAATCAAATGTTTTCTTCCATCTTTAAAGCAATTCGAAAATTTATTGCACATGATTGATGATTGATTAGTTGATCATCAGTGACATCACAAGTCTCACTTGTTAAGGGAAAAATCTAGGAACCTCGGACCAACTTCGGATGTCGCTTGTGCATTAAATCCGATTCGAATACGAGAAAATACGAGTATCGCTTGTACACCTAGAGATAAAATGATCCCTGTGACATTTTGAGCGGTCGTTTCTCGGATTTGAAACTGGCCCTGGGGCCTTACCACGAACTCTTATTACGATTCAGTTTAGGACCTAAAATCAATCGTAGTGAGACAGCGCTACATGAAATGTATATCACCATCCCGCTTTTTTGACATTACGAACCTGTACTGAACTGTAATAAGAGTTCATGGTGAGGCCCTGTACTGTCTTTCTCCATCCGTCATCCATCCAAAAAATTACTGTCAAATATTACTCGACCAAATTAAAAAACGTATGATACGAATGACGCTTCATACTAGATAGTGTATTTTAACTTCTTCGGGTATTACTTATTTAACAGTTATTGTTTCGGACGGGTATCAGACAGTGAAAGAGAGTAGACCCCCGATACTAATCAGACGTAGTAAGCAAACGATCTAAGAGTGCTGGTGAAATTACAGGCACATGAGACTTGTCGACTTTATGTCTCAAGATGCCTCTCACATATTAAAAATTCAAAGCTCTGAGTGGCGCTGCAGCCGTTATGGGTTGTTACCACCGAGTGCAAGACTTGTTTGTCCCGTCACTTGATACTATATAAGAAGTTAACGTTAGCCAGAGGTATTGTCAAGTATATGTAGGTAAGGAGTTAAAGTCATGTCACCACAGGTCCTGTGTCGACCTCTGTATTGTGACCATAGTGTGGACGGTTCACCTTTGATGTGAGTCGAGAAATCAACCAGCGTGCTGTAACGCGTGTTTGTTATTTGCTGTATTTGTCGAATAGGCAAACAAGGCAAATATATTTTTTTTTAATTTATAATGTCAAATGGGGGACGTACAAGTCATGCGCCTGATGGTAATACATGCCTGTCCATAACAGTTGCAGTGCCACTCAGAGCTTTAAATCGCAAAGATCTGATGAGTACTGCCACTGTGCCCATTACCCTGAAACATAAGTTGACAAGTCCTACGTGCCTGTAATTTCACCAGCACCCTTACCCTTCAAAACCGGAGCACAGTAATGCTGATATTACTGCTTGGCGGCAGAAATACGTAAAGTGGCAGTACTTCCTTGGACGAACTCTTTCACAAGGAGCCTTACCACTACTTTGTCACACACACGGTAATTGTTTGCTAAATATATCAAATACACAAATACAAATAGTCATGTGAAGTGCAAACCATTAGAAGCAGCCGATATCCCATTGAACTTTTTTCTTTAAATTAAATTAAAGGTGTAATGATAACACACACACTCAACATAGCCCCGCACTAGGGAAACCCTGTTTCGCGGGTGCCATAAACACACACATAGACTACCACAAATTACACACAAAGTCACGAGAGAAATAAATGTAGGCCATACAAATATTTCTCCCGGCTCGGGAATCGAACCTGGGACCTCTGCGTGGCGGTCCGACATGGTAACCGTTCGCCCACGGAGGCAGTTATACAAAAGTATTAATGTCAATTTGCATGAATTATACAAAAAAATCCTTATTGCGTGCAAATAATAATCCAGTTATGAACGCACAGCGATATTACTCGAATGAATTATTGAGAGTTAGAAAGTGAGGTTGACGCCCGCCGATCATTAATAGGTTGTACAACGATTTAAATGTTTTTATTTACTGTTGTTCACTTCTTACAGCATTATGGTGAATTGCTGGGTTTGCTGAATTTGTTAACAGAATTTGATTTTAATATTTAATTCATTATTTTAGAATTATATTCACGCACAATCAATTGTTTAATTACAAGGCATGATCTCGCGATTGTTTAATTTTTGGTCGAGTATGTATACGATATGAGTACGTATGAAAATTTTTGTATTGAAGCATTTTTTCTAAGTCCTAAAGAAAGAAATCTTTAACTAACGAGTATGTATTTTTGTTATCATATCAAGTTACGAGATGAATATTGCTGTGGACAGGCGTGTATTCCGCCAGGTGGCGCACTAAAGTAAACATCGGCTCCGTGTCTAAATTTATTTATAATTTGTATATTTATCAATATCTTGACAAAAACAATTACAAACATTATATGTGGATACTATACGCGTGTGACAGTGTTTATGACCGTATTAGTTCGTGTGTTTTTAAAATATAGAACATTATAAAATTCGATTAGTAATAACATAAATTGACTAACTTTATTTCAATAATTTTAAATCAATATCAGCCCATTTCTATGACGAATTTGTAAGAAGTGTTTAAAAGTAATAACTTGCAGTGAAAGAGTGATTAATCTTAAATTTAATAGTTTAACGAACTACCGTGTATTGTATTTGTGAACAACATATTTGTACGACCTTTGGACCTTACGTTGACGACCGGTCGGTCTCTGCAACGAGTACAACTTGACTCGCTATTTCGACACAATAAGTATCGTGTTCATGGTTCAACGGTAGAACGATAGACGGTGCTTTGCGTATGACTCGCAGACCCCGAGTTCGATTCTGAGACATCTTCAAGCAAATTTGACTTTTTAATTCTTTTTTATGTTTGTTTTGATTCAATTTCATTATCATTTTTATTATATTACGCAAAGACATTATAAATAATTATACCAAAATTATAATAACAAAGTAGAAATTTACACGGTGACTACAAATTTATTGTTTAAAATGCTTTGCGGCAAGTGTAAATTTGAAATAAGTGACAAACAATTTTTAACGTGCGCAAATTGCGACAAAAAATACCATTTAGACTGTTGCAATGTGTCAACACATAGATTTTATCTTATGGAACATGAAAAAAGGTGTGCCTGGAAATGTATAATATGCATAGAATCATTGAAATTTCTATCCGCACAAAATCAAAGTACATCTCTCGACTCAATCAATGATAATATTACTTACCGCAATAAATATATGGTCAACATCTCCACCAATAATTCTTTCGAATACTTAACAACTGAAGAAGAAGATGATGAAAATGAGGACGACACAAGACTTACCCCAAACACTTGTCTTAATAGAAGTTGCCCCGAGTTTCAACTCATCGACACCTCAAATAAAGTCGAAGAGATGTCGAAAAAAATTCACACACTAACTGAGAGATTAAATAGTGCTGATAACGAGATAGATAATTTGTTGAGTGAAAATTATTCGTTAAAATCTGTAATATCTAGCCTAGAAAATAAAATTGAACACTTAATGAGTATATGTAAACAAACACCTCAAAATAGTGGTAAAAAGAATAAAAGAAAGAGCATAAGTAAAGTTACGACAAATGTGACTGTAAGGAAATGTCTAAACCAAAATATAAACGACGCAGATATTAATTTAGTTCAAGACGAAAGAACATCTCGAGTAACAACACAAGAACACTATATGGATAGGGAAGAAAATACGAACTCGAATTCTACCTCACGCTCTCCAAATATTGACCCACTAAAAAACTACTACAAAAATGAACAGACAACAAAATCAAATCAAAATGTAGCAAATTATTCTCAGAGTTGTATTGTTATTTTGTCAGATGGAACTGGAGCAAATCTGAGCGAAAAACTTTTAAATGAGCTGAACGGAAACAAAAAATCAGTAATAAACTATTGTAAAAGTGGAGCTACTTTTTATGATATCTTAAAACAATATGATTCCGTGTCAAAAACACTACAAAAAGATGATACCGTTATATTACATATAAGAAAATATTACTCTCATCATCATAAACGGGCATCATATATAAAAATATTGAAGAAAATTATGAAAGAACAAAACAGAAATTTTAATATAATATTATGTAATTTTGCATACAATACTTACGATGATGAACAGATATATAAAATTAATGAAGAATTATTTAGAATTTCTAAATGGAATGAAAATGTTAAATATTTAGAACTGGAAAACGAGTTTAAGAAAAATAACAACAAATTGAACGTGAATGTATTGGCAAATGTTATTAATAATTTTAAGGGTTCAACACTATTGACGTATGTTAGAACATCGGAAGAATATGTAAATTTTCAAAAATCAAAGATAAAACAGAAACAAAGCTAACGATAATACACTCAAATTGCCAAAGTATAAATAATAAATATTTATCCCTAGAGCTTTTAACTAATGAGACCAATTGCGATGTCCTTTGTTTGTCTGAAACTTGGGCCAATGATTTACAAATAAATATAATGAATCTTCAAAATTATGAATTGGCAACTTTTAGAAATAGACAACATACAGCGCATGGTGGAGTGGCTATATTCGTAAGAAGTAATATGAAATACAAAGAAAGAACCGATTTAAATAGGATGTCAGCTGAATTACACTGTGAACTAGTGGCTTTAGAAATAAAGACGAAGCCATACAAAATAGTAATAGTATGTTTATATAGAGCCGAATACAATGTTAGGATTTTTGAAAATATATTAACAACAATACTTCACAAAGTAACAAAAGAAAACAAACAGCTTATCGTTGCGGGTGATTTCAATATCGACACTCTCAGCAAGAGTTCTATTGTTAAATCTTTCCAAAGTATAATAAGAAACTATAATTGTAAATATCTCATAAACACGCCAACTAGAATTACGGAAAATAGTCAAACCTGTATTGATAATTTCATTGTTAACTCTAAATATAACAGTATCACCGGCGATGTAACTAGACATAAATTATCTGATCATAATGTCATCCAATGTACAATAATAGTAGATAACAAATTGTTGATGAAAAATAATTCGTATTTCACACAGAAATGGACAGAATCAAATAAAATGTATTTTCATTACTTAATTAACAAGGACAATAAATTTTTTGGACAAATTTTAAATACGAGTGACACAAATGAAAAAGTGAATATTTATTTAGACACTATCAAATATTATCTTGATGTAGCTATTCCAGTGAGAAAAATATATATGTCTAACATTAAAAATACGAAGTGGGAAACTAAAGGTATATTGACATCAAAAAACAATCTATCAAAAATGGAAATCCTTCAATGTATATATCCCTGCCCAAAAAGAAAATTAAGACTGAAGGTGTATAAAAAGACTTTAAAAAAAGTGATGATTACGGCTAGAAAATTTGAATACATGAAAAGAATCCAAAAATCTAGTAATAAAATAAAAGAGATTTGGAAGATAGTAAACGAACAGACTAAGAAAAAAGCAAAAAAAGCAACAATAGACAAAATTAAAAGAAAGAGTGATGGTTTGGTAATAAAAAACAAAAAAGAAATAGCAAATTATTTTAATAATTTTTTTGCTACAGTAGCACATAAAGCCAGTAAGGCATTAAATATAAATATCGACAAATGTATGTCGTTCCTACATAAATCTAAAACTTCAAAAGAAACGATTAAATTTGACTATATAACAATAAATGAACTTACTTTGACTATACAGAAATTAAAAAACAAGAGATCTAAAGATATATATAATATGGATGCTAGAGTGGTTAAATGCCTGATTTTGCAAAACGATAATTTATTGAATATATTACTACTTATACTTAATGAATGCCTCACAGTAGGAATCTTTCCAGATGCGTTAAAAGTCGGTCGTGTAATACCCTTACATAAGAAAGACGAGAGAGACGATGTAAATAATTACAGACCGGTATGCATACTGCCCATTATATCAAAAATTTTAGAATCGATATTAAAAAGAAAAATAACTAAATTCTTGGAGAGAAATCAATTACTAGTAGACTGCCAATATGGCTTTAGAACAGGTAGATCCACAGAAATTGCAATTAGAAAGGTCGTATACTTCATACTGGAATCTCTAGATGGATCCCAAAAATGTAGTAGTATTTTTTGTGACTTGTCAAAAGCATTTGACTGCCTACGACATGATATCCTTATAAAAAAACTAGAATACTACGGCTTTGTTAATAAGGAACTGAGTTTAATTAAATCCTACCTTTCGAATAGAACTCAATCTGTTATGGTAGAAGACGCACTTTCTGATCTTAGGAAATTAGACATAGGAGTTCCTCAAGGATCAATATTAGGACCTTTATTATTCCTCATTTACATCAATGACTTGCCAAATGCATTACCATCATGGTCAACTATAAATCTATTCGCAGATGATACTCATGTAGGAATATCAGCTATAAATAAAATGCAATTGTTAGAAAAACAAACTATTGTCATGGATAGACTTCATGAATGGTTCAATTCAAACGGCATAGTCCTTAATACTAAAAAAACCGTTACCATAGAATACAAAACTAAGTTGGAAAAAAAGAACACTGACACAAAATCTACTACTTTCCTTGGATATGTTATACAGGACACACTGAATCATTCTCTTCACATTGACAAGATTTGCAAAAAACTCTCATCGGCAAACTACGCCTTGCTCAAACTGAAACCACTAGTAACTCAAGAAAGTATTTTAAGTGTATATTATGCTTACGTACAATCAATTATAAGTTATGCTTTAACAGTCTGGGGAAATTCATCTGATGTTGAGAAAGTATTGATCTTGCAAAAGCGAGCAATAAGAATTATTGCGGGTATTCATAAACGAGTATCTGCTAGAGAGTACTTCGTCAAATATAGAATAATGACAGTAATTTCATTGTACATTTACAAATCAATATTAGAAATACACGAAACAAAAAACGACAGGGCGAAGGGATCAGACATACATACATATAACACTAGAAATAAACATAAATTAGTAACAAATAAAACTAGATTGGTAAAAACTTTAAAACAAGGAATAAACACAAAAATTAACTTGTACAATAAACTACCACTCAGTGTATCTAATTTGGCAATGGCTGCATTCAAGAAAAAACTAAAACATTTTTTTGAAAATCACGCTTTTTACAGACTCAACGAATTTATGGATTCAAATATAAGTAAATATTCATTTTCTTGAAAATCATGATAATAATTGTATTTTAATATGTATAATTGTCTGGATATTTTAAGTTTGTATTTTGTGTAATTGACTTACCTGTAGGCAATGTACTGTGTTGTCTTGGTGAATAAATATTTGACTTTGACTTTGACTTTGTGTCGCTTACCACCAGGCGCACAAATTATTCGTCCCGTAACTTGGTATCGTAATAAAGAAAGAACAAGACGCGCGACTGATGGTAAACGGCACGCGTGGCCGTAACAAATTTCAGTGCCACTAAGAACTTTAGAGAAATGTAGTTTGCAATGAAGGTGTATAATTAGATCGTACATTTCACCAAAACCTGGCATGCGAATATTTTACACACTTCTTAATTTGCTTTTGATGTAGCATGACATGTACTGTTAAATTAGTAACGGTAGAGCCCTTGTGAAAGAGTTCGACCTGGTAAGTACCACCTTAGTGCCGTCCACTAACCAAAACGCGGCTGACAAATAGTCAATGCATTTTAAAAAGAAAAAGTTAGAGCACAAAATTTTCTTCTAAAAACAGTTAAAATTAGTTAACGTGTTCGAATTACCAGAACTTACTGAAACGTCATTAAAAAAATTTCAATATTTTAAAACTGGTTTATGGTTTTTTATGATATTTCAAAAAAATACTTTATCACTTAGGCGCGTGTTAGTTAGAGGCGGATGGCGGCTCACCTATTCCTGCCGCCAAGCATTAATGTGACTATTACTGGATTCGGGTTTTGAAGGGTAAGAGCGCTGGTGAAATTACAGACATATGAGAATTGTCACCTTATGTCTTCGGGTGACGGGCGCAGTGGCAGTGCCCCTAAGATCTTTACGATTTAAAGCTCTGAGTGCCACTGTAAATGCTATGTATAGGCGAGTCACTTCCCACTTCGCGTACGTGGTATTATAAAAAAAAGTACAATAGCATAAATAACAATTAGAATTAAATCTATACAAACAGAGGCTCTGCCACTGCACCCATGGCTCTGGGATGTACAGTTGACAAGTCTCAAGTGCCTGTAGTTACATCAACACGCTTTCTTTTCAAACTAGAACGTAATAATGTTTACATTACTACTTGGCGGCAGAAATAGATATGTTGGCGGTAGTTTCCTGGTCGAACTCTTTCACCAGATGCTCTACAGCTACCACTAGAATGAATTACTACAATATACATGCAGTAGCATATATATTGTAGTATTGTAGCAATAGTAATACGTGGCAAAAGGCATCTTTAAGGATCATATCAAGATCGGTTGGGATTTCCACCTACTCCGATGAGGAAAACTTTTAATCATACTATATTTCACATTATAATTTATAATAAATTCTTTTGTTTACTTTAATTAAAAATTTATCTTAACATTAAGACATATGGTTTTTGTTATCATTCTGTAATGGCGGTCAATAGACATGGGCCAGTGTCACTTTTGTAATAACTTTTTTATAAAAAAAAACCTTCAGGTCGGTTTTTCGTGGAATTACATCTGTTTGCCAAGTTTTATAGAAATCCATTACCGGAAACTGCGCGAAACCGGATTCATCCCCTAGTTTGCTACCCTTAGAGGTGGAATATTTTCTTCAAATTTAAATGGAACCAATACTGAGGTACCCTCTTTCCAACAAAAAAGAATCATTAATAGATTTTATTCACAAATAAGGCCGGAGTAATCGCGTAACCCACAACACACAAAAAATAGTCGAATTGACAATCTCCTTTTTTGAAGACGGTTAGAAATAATTTAAAAATGATGCGATCGTCGCCAGTTTCAGCTACTCTTATTTAAACAAGTATAGTCAATGAAATTCTATATTCGAATTATCATTACATATATACACCTCAAACGACATTCATTTTTAATAAAGTACGTACGTGACAACATGATTTTGGTATATATACAAGAAACAAACGTACATAGCAATATGAATCCGTAGATAATCAAAACAACTCTAAAACTAAGAGAACGGCACATGACAAGTAACTGAAAAGAACAAAAGTCTTGCGGCCTTATTCTATCTCGGACATAGATCAATTTTCAGTTTAAAAGTTATATAGAGTCATAAAAGTTATCAAGAACATGGAAGCGCTAAAATTATCTATCTACATACACGTAAATATTATCTCTGGGTTTTGAAATAAAATTCAAATTTTCTTTATGTCAAAGCAATAAAATATGGCTCGCATGTAAACAATCTATTAAGTAGGTATTGGTCTAGGTAAGTACTAAGATGTAATTATAATCAAGTGACTGGACCAGTTTTTAATACAGTTTAACTTAACCGAGGCAAGTTACATTTTAGAACTACTTGTATATATATTTACTGAGTGTGAACGGTATTATTAAGGTCGAAGTGTTTGAAAGCGTAAATAATGACTATTCAGGAGTACAGAAGGACAAAAGTAAAACATAAGTTGAATAAGAACTCTTTGAAAATGGTATGTGCTTAAGTCATTGTACCACTAGATGGCGTTGACTATTTTTTTTAAATGGTTCCTAAATCGCGGTGTATAATTTTCGCTTTAGTCTACGTATAAGATAGTTGTGATGGTTTGTGATATTAATTATTTTACGTGAAATAGTGTAATCAATGCGATTATAAATGTAAAGTAAATAGTAATTGCGTCTTTCTAGATTCAGTAGTGATTTGTTCAAAAACAAAAATAAAAATTACATTTGCTTAACTATTTCGGCGTATTTAAAAAAAAAACAAAAGTCTAATCCTCAGCGTATTAGAACATTCCAATAAATCTTAATAAAGTTTTGAAATAGTTCGGTCGCTAAGCTATGAGACACCGAGTATTACCATATCGTTCCGCAAGATGGCGTTGTACTATTTGGATCAAGTTCTACACCGCGCTATTAAGATTTTCTCTCATGGCTACCCCAGAGCAGTTCTATACTGAACTAACGAACGTTCGGTGACGCAGTCAAGGCCATCACTGGCCAACAGTTGTACTGTAGCTTATCAATGTTTTCGGTCGTTTAACTAAGATTACAGTTTAGTTTTAAGAGCAGTGGTCGCGTGGGAAAGTTTAGTAGCAATCCTCTAGTCAACGGTGTAGGATTATACCGTGATGAAAACTGCACATCGAAAAGTCGTCAACTCGGTTGAGCCAGCATGGTGGACTACGTTGTACACCCGTGCTGGGCTGGCGAAGGGCTTTAAACCTAGCCCGCCAATGTTCCTTCTAAAGTAGGAGTGTATGGCCCTCTGAATCATATTTTGACAGCTTCGTTAATATCGACACACGAGATAACACACTACTAATAATTAACAACATTCAAAAGAAAGTACATAGTTTTTAATTCTGGCTTAATTTCTTATATTTTTCTGGCCCCACATGAGAAAAGTTTGCGCTCTCCTGGCCTAAAGTTTATCGTTATAGGAAACCTGTGTCGGCAATGGTGGATTAGCAGTGATAACCAGTGATCGAATTTGAGGGAGTTAATTTAGCTAAACTAAAGAATAACGTTGACATGCCCCTCTAAAAATCTCGGGACTAATCGGAACTAATTATATTTGAATATGCGAATTATTTTTGAAATTTGTGTATATAGGCGATAAATTATCATTTCTTATTAAGTGCTCGCTACAAATCATTGTCTCAAATAATAATATTGTAGTTGTGTTTCTATAGGTACTTGCGTATTTAAATACTTTAGTCATGTAAAAAATAAACACGAGACTACCTGTATATTGGAATGTTTAGAAAATAAACAGTAAAAAGAGAAATTTTATTTGCATTGATGACGAAATGGGTATGTCCTTACCAAGAAAACGTTCATACTTTAGGTAGATTAACTACCTCATTTCCGATCACTGGTGATAACAGCTAAGTGTCACAGCTAAGTGTTTTAAAGTTCCCGCATTACGAAACCAAAAAAATATCAATATTATTATATATTAGCACTTACGCGTTCTAAGAGACACTATCTTCCTGTTACAGTTCCTTATATAGACAAGAAGTTTTCTACTAAGAGTTTGGACAGTGTTTTGAGCAATCATTATCGGATGTTGACATATTCAATTATAATGTTAAAGCACTAAAGCGTGAACTGACAGACATTTTACTTAATTTTATTGAGAATTCATGACTGTTGACGCAGGTATTGGGATGTTTTTTTTATGTACTTAATGTTAGTTTTTATTTAATGTGGTTGGGAACTATATGTGGAAACCTTGGCTGTAAGTTTTTATTCCTGTTTTTAATGTTTTGAAGCTATTGGTTTATTAGTATTATTATAATGATACCCATGTTATTAAGCTATACAATATTTGTAATTTTATAGGGATGAACGTTAAAAGCACTCTCAGCAAAAAATAAACTTTTCCAGTTCTAAAAAGTTTTGTATGAAATTTTGTTGACTCGTTTATTGTAAAATCTTTAGCTAATAATAAAATATGATATAGCCTTCAAACGTCAATGGTTGACAAGCACGCTGCGGGTGGCCGCTGCTGATCGCCGTTTCCTGCCCGCAAAAAGAGTCCTTGAGATGGTAACGTAATGTTTTTGCTGATATTAAATAAAACCACAAATGAAGCCTTTACAGAGTTTTGTACTCAATTTCCTCATGTGAAAGGGTTAATTATTCATAACTTGTAACTCTAGGTGTAGTACATTTCTTCATATCAACGAAGGACACTTCACTAAGAACGTGACAACAAAATCAATCATGAATTGACATATATCCTAACCACTGACATTATCGACGAAGTAACACTAAATAAGAACTGTCATTCAGCCTTGGCAAGTAAGTAAGTCTATTACGGACAAATAAAATGGAGTACAGTTCAGCATTACAAGTACAAGATTGCAATTATCGATATAGACACATTGGACGTACTCGGTAATCTGCATTGTGGGCGCAAAATGAGGACCGTTTGGGAAACAATTGTTTTAAAGCTCGGTCATCTCCTTTACGTTAAAAAAAGTTATGTGCATAGCTTTAATGAGAATGTTATGTTGCTTTGTGTATAATCGACAAGGAACGATATGAGCTGGTAATCGAAATAACAAAACACAATAACAAAAAACGCAAAAATTTTTTGGCTCCTCATAAAATTGACCCATTTTATGCGTACATTTTGCATTGTGTAATTATGAAGGATACATTATATACAAAGAAGACGATTAAAAAATGAAAGAGTCTAAGTCCAGGTACTATTATTATAATATAATAATAATATTCTTTATTGTACAAAGAAAAGACACATGAAACACACGTTACAATGGACATATACAAAGGTGAGCTTATCTCTATAAGAGATCTCTTCCAGCCAACCCTAGCCGTGGTGCAAAAATGAAGTCTGCGGGACTAATTAATGTACAACAAAATTTAAATTTAAATGTGAATAAAATATAAATGATAATAATATACATACATATGCACATACACGAACTTTATATACATAAATACATACATAAGCAGAATATATATTATAATAACAGATCATTTGTTTACAAATATGTTACCTATAAACTATCTAACGCGTTCGACAGGAAGTGCTCTTTTAATTTGTGTTTGAAAGATGCCACCGATGGACTATCACGAATGTTAGCAGGTAGTTTATTCCACATACGAGCTGCACTTACGGTAAAAGAATTGTGAAAGAATTTGGAGTTGGATTGGGGATATAAAAGTGTTCTAGTGTCACAGGTACGTTTTGGGCGGGAATTGGGGGATAAGGGGGAAAAACGGGAACACAGATAATGAGGAAGCTGGGGGTAATTTAAAATTTTATAAAGAAGACAAAGAACGTGCATATCTCGGCGAAGTCGGATTGGGAGCCATTTCAATTTAGTCCGAAATTCAGAGATATGGTCATATTTACGTAAACCGAATATGAAACGGATTGCCAGATTTTGTAGACGCTCTAGTTTGTTAAGCAGCTCCTCAGTAACATCCAAATAACAAACATCGGCATAGTCGAGAAGAGGGAGTAGTAGGGACTGAGCAAGCATAACCTTGGTGTTGAACGGTAAGAAGAATTGAAGCCGCTTGAGAGAATGATAGGAAAAGTGCATGCGTCGACTAACCTCATTTACCTGTGGTCTCCAGGACAGTGTACGGTCGATTATCAGACCCAGGTTCTTTGTATTTTCAGCATATGTAAGACTCACTCCATCATACGAGACCTTGGGGAGATTATTAATGTCCAACCTGCAGTAAAGTCTGTTGCTACCTACAATTATTGCCTGTGATTTCCTAGGGTTTACAAGCAAACCAAACGCATCAGCCCAAGACTTCACCACAAGAAGATCCTTATTAATAGATTCAATGGCAGATTGGGTATTGGCTCCATCAAAATGTCTATAAATTTGCAGGTCATCTGCGTATAAGTGGAATGGAGGAGAAATTAATTTAGTGAGCTCGTTTATGAACAGCGAGAAGAGAAGAGGTGAAAGTACACCACCCTGTGGCACCCCTGAAGTCAAAGGAGACTATTATATAATGTATCAGCGCATGAGTGAGTACAATCACTAGTTGTTGCAATTTTTTGTTATATATTTCAAATTTATACTGTTTTATGAAAAATATTCTATACAGTAAATGTGTTTTAATTAAGATAATATACAGGTAAGGTAAAAATGGCAATAAAAGCTTAACTATTAGAAAGTAAAACTAGGATTTTTAAATTATATGAATAAAATTGGGTCCCCACGGCAAGGTGCCCAAAATGATGACAGCGTTTAGTGATTATGCTAATGCGTTGGGCAAGGTAGCTTGGGTTTACCAGACAGTCAATAAATTTTTTCGATAAAATTTTGTACAGATGAAGGGCATTGGGCCAGGGGTTTTGACTCCAAAGGCTGTAAATAGGTAGTCGGAGCCGAGATCCTGGTACTTATTATTAAAAAAAAGAAGCTGCAGAGCCAGCCCCCTTGCTGGTGTCCTGGAGGTGGGATGGGGCAAGTGTGTCGGAACATGTGGCGTCCCACACCAGTGCCCGGCCCATACTCCAAGGGATGAAAGTCATTCCGTGCGGGCGTTTGTGTTCTGTTCGCGACATGCCACTTGGCTCGAGAATAGCGGGCACGTTAACAGTGGCTAAGGCCCCGCGGATGATGTCGTCTATACAGCTCATTTAACACTATAGGTATTTTTAAAGTTTATGTAAATTGTTAAGCAACGAACAACAACAGAATACAACTGTTCTTATGCTTACGATATAATCAGGCGGAGATGAGCAATCGTTAGAGTTGTGTTAATATAAATAAGTAATATAATAATAATACCTACAGCCACGTTAATTGTCTTGTTTCAAACTAGTGAAGCCCCTGTACTATGAGTACCAGAGCAACGAAATTCAATCCGGGGCGATATCCCGAACATTAAGACCAGAACTACCATATATTTTAATAAAACATATTCGTAACCATAATTTTCACTTAAAATTACACTCACATCCGCTTATGCACTTACATATTGAATAGGTTATTTTAGATGCACTATTCACATTTTATTACAATTATTAATTTAGTGAACAATTTCCTCCTATTCGTTTATTATATCTTTCATTACAAATAACTTCTAGAATTAGTCCCTCTCGTTGGTTCTGACTAAAAAAACTAACGCCTTAGGGAACTTAGGCATATGCAGAGCCAGCGCCATTTTACTGCTATGACAAAAAATGTTTTTATTTTTTCTATTTAATCAATCTGTACCAATGTGGAAATATGCCAAAAACTGGTCCTACTGAGAATTTAACTCTCTTCATCCACTACCTACAGTGCTAACTGTTGGGTCAACGAGGTTATCGAATTACTGATAACGACTCTACAACTTTCGTTTCCTTGACCCTGCGCTTGCTCCAGATAATGTACGTATATTACAGGTATATGACTCAAGCAAGATAGATAAGAACATAACCTTAAAAAGCCGCCATTCTAATTTTATGCCTACAGAACTTTTATTGTTATAAGAGTTTTAATATTTCTATGAAGTTGGTAATGTTGTTACACTGGAAAGTAATACAAAGCAATGGTGTATAATTTATGAAATTAATGAGACCCTGACTTGCTTATTCATGCCCTGTGCAGCCCCTCGTTGTCTAGGAGTCAGTCTATATACATATCATAAATTCATTTACGAGACTGATTGCAACGGGTAATAGAGGGGCCATATTTAGATAGATATTTTATTGCACGAGGCCCCAAAAATCAACAAATTTAGTTGTTATGGCGACGACTGCACTTTTTATGTTGTTTATTGCAAATTAATTGAGATTGCAAATTAATAAGCATATTATTTGTGATATTTAATATTAATGTTATGTTTACATACCATTATGATATATGTACGAATGGAGCATTACCACTAAAGGGCATTTTATAAATACTACGTCAAAATTAAATTGAACCTGAATACCGATACCGTCTTTTCTGTTTAAATATTCGAAATTTTCATTACAGGCCATAGAACCGGCGAGAACCTAATACACATGACCGAAATAATTATAATAATGTGTCAGACTACCATCAGTTACCTGGTCTCAATTTCCAACTCGTAGTGCCAATTTCTGGGTCATAGGGGTCATTAATGCATTTGGTAAATAAAAAACACACATGAATGATCTAGCCCGAAAGGTCCACATATTGGTACATTCACCTATTACTCAGCAATTGCGGTGACTTAATGACTAATTAACGATCGCACTTGACTTGCTGCTGGTTTCAAAACACTCGACTTGAGTACACGTTAGCCATACATACTGTCACTTTTTAAACTGCGAACTCTAAACTATCAATCAAAAGTATTACGTATGTAAATGACAGAGGTACAATTTTTGTTAATAAATCTGATCGATTGTACAACTGTGCCTGTATTATAATAACTTTTTTATAAAAAAAAAGAGACCAAGAGTTTGTGGAATTGCATCATTTGCCGAATTTCATTGTTGAAATCGGTTAAAGGAAAGTGGGAAAAATATAATACACCAGATTAATTTCCTAATTTGCCACCGTTAGAAGTGGAATATTTCCTTCAACTTTGAATGGAAGTACTACTGAAGTACCCTTTCGAACAAAAAACAATTATTGAAAATCGGTTCTATTCACAAATGTTGGAGTAATCGCCAGACATACAAAAAATTGGACTTTCGAATTGAGAACCTCGTCCTTTTTTGAAGTCTATTAAAAATCAGTTGTTGTTTCAGTGTAATAAATCTCAATAAAGATTTGTAGTCAATAAAAAATAACGGATAAAATAAAGTAAACGCGTAAATCGCTAGCCACTTTTCCAAAATAGGTCACCCATATCCCTAAATCCGTTACTGGTGAATTGTGCTATGAAACCTATGTTCGAGGAGACTCTCTAAATTGTTTTATCTATGCACTTTATCTGTTGTAAATTTCTCTGGTTTTGATCGTAGTCATCGCTTTCTCATTGTATAATTGTAGACCTATCTTCCTAGAATGAAGACGTTCAAATATATTTTAATATTGTTAGTGACATTTAAGACACTTACCAGATAGGTAAGGGGTGGAAAAAAAATGTCAATATGTTATATGTACATTGTAGGCAGCCCCTAAAGTCAGGATTGCCATGATATTGTCCAACCTCCTCATAGGAGAGGAATTTCTACAAAAATAGTAACTTACCTGAGTTGGCCGAAGGGCACTAACAACAGCCAGAAGCGCAAGCGCAGCCGCGCTCCACCACAGTGCTCGCATCCTGTAACAAGGGAAAAGAATATCTTCAAGAGTTTTGTTTTTGTTTCATTTTCTCATTTAGTACCACGATTGACAAACTTTGAATTTATTTGTATTGTATGCAGAGCAGAACTGCGTGCGCCGGCAAATAATAAAAGCCTTGGCAGATTCCTATAAACCATTGGGTATAGCGGTTTACTTCGTATCTTAGGAATATGCTAATATTATCTTATATATACATATAATACATTCTGATTGATGTAGTGCAAAAATGGAGCGGTGATAACCTAGTAAGATAATGGATGCGTCTCAATCGATAGGTTAACGGTTTGAATTCTGATGAGGTTTGCACCTATGTTTTAAATTTTTAAGATATGCAATACCTCTTGTTAACGCTGGAGCATAAAGGAGACCATGCAGTGAGGTGTATAATAAGTTCATAATGAAAATAATGTCATATGTGTATTGTAGTAGGTGACGAAGACCAGGTCAACACTCTCCAGCGGCGAAGCATGCATGTTCAGGCATGCGTGCGCCTGTTGCAACTGCGCTTTCCTCCAGTTGCCATGTAGAGCATTGACGTGATTACATCACGACACTAGTTAATTGTCTAATTTCTTCATTAACATAGAAATGACTTAGCTTTTTTTAAACGTCAAGTTTGCTTTATGCACTGGCGATCTTTATTTAAACCGATGCAAAACGTTCAGAGGTTGGTCAAAAAATCCTATACGTAAAAAAGCCACATTTTGTTAATATACCAACATACAAAATTTGTTATTCCGTGTTGTTTATAATCTCGCAAGACAATTGAGTTAAGATAAGGTTGAAACAGCGGCCATTAGAATTTAAATAACTGAATTCGACTTACATGCTTTAGACAGTAGATGTATTGGATTTATGTTTTTTTTATACTAATACCATGGGACGAACAAGTAGTACGCCTGGTACGATGCGGCATGCCTGTCCATGACAGTTGAAGTGCCACTCAGAGTTTTAAATGGCAAAGATCTGAGAAGTATTACCAAAGCGCCCGTCACCCTGAGATATAAGTTCACAATGCTCATATATCTGTAATTCCACGCTCATATTGACGGCAGAAATTAAGGTGGCAGTACTTCCCTGGACGAACTCTTTCTCAAGGAGCTCGACTGTGACTAAGAACTTGGGCTTTAGAAAATATTATTGTATAATTTTATGTTCTTCCATACACTGAAGAAGACAAACTGCCACCTGCCTACAATTTACCGTGTTCATGTATTCAAAAACAAGAGCTAATAATATTAAGTTAGGGACGGAATGAGACAATCAACAAATAATTTTCTTACAAGGTTACCAACACTCGTAATTACTAATCATTCTTATTATAAAGAAATATCTCTAACAAATTACATCTAATAGATATGCAGTTATCACTTAATACATTAAATTACGATGTAAGATTGAATTGTACACCTTAAATTGACAAGTGTTTCATTACCATTTTCTTTATTTGAGCTAGGACTTTCACCCGGGAATATCGGCATGTAGGCATTTTTGAGACACTTAATTAAACAGTATTAGAAAATCTACTTAACCAACAGTATTTTTTTTATCTAGTTACATGTACATGGAAATACGGTACAACGGAGCTTAGTGTAATCTTTGGAGATTGAAGAGCGGTAGTAATAAAATCAAGCCCTCTCTATCTAAAACTGTACCAAACGCCTTTTGTTTCTTACATGCCTACGATAAAAAGGAAAAAATAACTTTCATAATTTTTTATTTTATAATTTGAGTTAATAAAGGATTTTATTAAAATATCATGTTTTGACTGTCTAAATGCCTAGCCTAATTTGAAATAGTGTTGAAGATCTCGTTTTCCCGAGATTTTCGAGAACTCACCAAGTTTTGATTTTAGCGAGAGAGAAAACCCTAATGCGGCTAGAATTAAAATTCTTCCTGTTGGGGTCTGACTTGACCGCAGCCGTTTAAACTATATCATTCAGAAAACATGCCATGGTTTTGCGACCAAAAAATGCGACCTAGTCTGCCTGAATTCAACGGTTCTACTAGTCCAATACGTCGTCCCCTTTAACATCCATCCATATCGTCCCCGTTGGTTCAGTTTGATCGAGCTATACGGCCTGCCCATTGCCACTTCAACTTGCTAATTCAGTACCATTAGCCACGAGAGAGAAAAGGTTAAATTTTCCATTAAAACAGTTCTCTGTAATTTGCCATATCACTTGCCTACGAGGAGAAAGTGTACGATAAATTGCAATTTGTCGCAATTACGCGTCAACTTCTATTGAATAGACGTGAAAGATGAATGCGAATCACAAAAGGCATCTCTTTATTTGGATATTTGATGAGTAACGTATTTGTGAAGAATAGTCTACTTTAGCCATACTTAATACTGACTGAAAGATTGACAAATGGTTCGTTTTAGTACTTCCGTTTATACCACCTATAATCTGGTCTCAAGTAATTCTATTGGTAATGAGAGAAACCTCTTGTAGCAGCAGTTCATGTAACACGATTTTCAGTTAATTTAAAAAATGTATTCTCCAACTTGCAGCTTAACAACTTACCATACAAACATCCCTTTTCAACACTTTAAGGCTCATATTAGAGTATGAACACATAGCAGTAACACCGTAAGTATTAGGTACGTACACATATAATGTAATCGTATAACCGGGTAAGTGCCGGAGCTGCCAGTAACCAGTCCGATTAATCTTTGGTTTACTATCACCGCCAACTACGTCACATTGTGGAACCTGTCACGTTCCACAATAAGCCGAACGGTCTTTGCAACAACGTTGTATTTTGATAAAACTAATAGAAATAAACATAACTTACTTTCATTTAAATTTTTTTGGCATCCGACTCTCCTAATGTTAAGACCTTGCACGGATCCAAAAGCAACAATTATAACACACTTTCATATATTTCACATACACACACTCATTGTCCGATCAGAACCACTCATAGCTACATGAAAACTACCACTCACAAAACAACACTCACTCTCCACTTTCTTGATACACACTGATACTTAATTATCTAATGTAGTTTAAGTCTAGGCTCTAGACTACAGAGTTCCTTTTAGTTCATTCGTAAGCCATTTGTTGTTAACAATACGATTGATGCTTCCCGTGGCGGCAACAGTACTATCCACTAACGCAGGTTAAATCCTTTTGTGAGGTCTGGGTATTGCCTGACTAGTCAGCAATCAATCAACGACCAATTAAATACACATAAATACATTCACATACAAGGACAAAAACATAATAATAATAATAATAACGCGTACATATTCATAGCCCCGCACTAGGGAAACCCTGAATCACGGGTGCCATGGACACCAAAAGTCATCCTTTAAAACTATTTAATACTCATAATCAACAGTAGACTCTACACTGCCTCCGTAGACGAACAGTTACCATGCCGCGCAAAAAGCCCGGGTTCGATTCCCGTGCCGGGAGAAACATTTGTATGGCCTACATTTATTTCTCTCGTGAGTTTGTTTGTGGTTGTCTATGTATGTCTCCACGGCACCAGCGATAGAGGGTTTCCCTGCGGGACTTTCAGTGTGTGCGCGTCGTTATTATTATATACTATTACTATATTATTACACTGTTCACTTTGCACCAATTTTACCATTATACTACTATAATAGATAGAGTTAAATTGAAAGCTGAAATGTAAAACTAGACAAGCTAATAACCGGTCAACGGAGTTCAAATTTATTACTATGTCATAAGCTGATAGAAGATGGCCTACTAAAGCAAACAAGCCTATTCAAACAGGTTCATATCAAAAAGTACTTAGCAAACTACATAAATGCAATATGACATCATATTGATCACGAAACAACAGAACACCGAATAAAGGTATGACACTACGACATCGGCACTTTTACTTCGGATGTGGAAGAAAAAGCGCGTGACTCAACGATTACGTCACGGAATGCCGCTAGGTTCTCGAACTCTTGTTTTGCGATAATGCAAAAGGTTGTATTTAACATTATAGTAAAAAGGGTACAAATATATATATCTCATTGCTATATACGGATATTATTCAAGGCGAAGGTTTAGGCCATTGTCCACCACCCTTTTTTTTCTTTTTTTTTTTGAAGTTCTTTGCTATTTAAAGCGTTGAATGGCACTACAACTGTTACGGATGGGCCTACGACTTGCTTGCCCCGTCTCTTGATATAACAAAAAAAAACGAAGTAAGATAAGCGACGAAACATTGGTACAATGTATAATTGCCTTATTGAAGCCTCCAAGAACGATGAAATTTGCAGCAATAATCAACAAACGCCAAACATAAAGTAAGCTGTCAAAGGGAAAATGTGTAAGGGAAAATGATGAATAGAAAACACAGAAGAGAAAGAAGTTTCAAAAAAATAACATACGTGTTCAAATGTAATTTGTTTACCTATCAAAGAAAGATATGTTTTAGTTTGAGATAATAAATTCCTTCCATACGTATTGAGCACATTTAGTATATGTGCTATTTCCATCATTTACCTCTATGTAAATTATTGTTATTTATGTATTTCTTAATCACAGTCATATCATGCAATAGAGCATTAAGTGGGACTGAAAAAGGTCTTAAAGTTATTTTTAACTTATGTTGAATAAATGCGTATTGTTTGAAAATCATACTCTTTTGTAAACACAGCTCTTGCACTGGTCCCTCAAAAGAGCAAAGTTCTAAATCTAGTAAGAAACGGTAAAAACGGCCCTGATAACCGGTATGCATAATAATACTATGGCAACAGGTTTGTTATTACTGTCATATATAAATAAATTATTCGGGCAGCTTTCATTCAAATTTTCATATCTCAAATCACATCTTCGCTGTGCCACTGCACATTTACTCCACAAATGGAATCGACTGAGTTTATTTAAATAGATAAATATGGCTGACCCCAGTAGGCTTGAACGAGGAAGTGCGATTTAAAAGTAATCGAGTAAGTGCCGAGAGAAAACAAGATTTTCTCAAAGGTTCCACGAGATAACGTTGCAAATTGCTTACGGGTACTTTGCATAAGTGCCGGAATGCTCAATATAAGTATTTGAAGGTATATATTAACGTTACAGCAATTTCCAATTAATTCATATTGAAAGATCAAACTCCTTATTAACTGACGAAGTCCGTAATAAAAATTCCGGCGGGGCAGCGCATATTCTATTTATCACTTCACTTTTTACATGAAACGGTTTTCATAACAGTAGAGCTCCACGTGGAAGAGCTCCTCCAGGGAAGTACTGCCACCTTGCCTATTTCTGCCTGTTATATATGCTTTCTTTCCTGAGATGGCTCGGCACTGAATGTATGACGTAACATGTCACCACCACCAACGGCTCTCGTGATACTGACTGGATGTATCCACGCATGGAGACAAGAGATAGCGTGTAGGTATGTCACTTGGCAGACTCTACACTGCCGCTAAGCAGTCATGTGA